>NC_081765.1:31341336-31410981 GCF_963082965.1 Carassius carassius
TCTATATATATATATATATATATATATATATATATATATATATATACTTTTATAATCTTTTACTGTTGTAGTAATAATAATAATTTCTAATACAACCAGGTTATTTTTCCATCCGTGTTTTAATTTAAGCTCTGTTGTTCTTTTTTGAAAAACAAACAAACAAATAAAGAGAAATGTGTTGTTGGAAATTAATTGGTATATTTTCATTTGCTTTTATTTGATTTTGTCACATGACCTCTTTATGTGAGTTGGATTGCCATCCAGATTATTATTACAGATAAAAGAAAGTATATTTTTAAGTTTACTATAAAATAAATGTATTTGTATTTAATACTAGGACTGCCTTTTATTTTAATAATATTATCACACACTATTATTTAGTTTATTTACTATTATTTTATAAAAAAAAACTAAATAAATAAAGTGCAATAATATTATAACTATTATTAATTCATTGTTTATAGTTATATTTAATTGTTCACGCTATATGCAGTGTGAGGATCAAACCAAATCTCCAGGTTCTTTTATGAGAACCAGGCTGAAAAAAATATATACACCCCTGTGTGTACATATATATATATATATATATATAAAATTTTTCACACTTAAGTAACGTTTTTGCATTGAAAATTATTACAATTATGGAACTGTCAATTACAATAAAGAACCTTTATTATTAAGAGTGTAGATATCAGTTTGGCCAATGTGAATCTTACATTCTCTCTGCCAGGACCACACAACATTTCTTTAATTACCTACTTTAATTTACATCCAATTGATCTGGAATATTGATTATTGGATTCAGGAATGAGGAGAAGGCTACTAAGAAGCTGTTAATCTCCACAGAGAATCAAAGCATGTGTGAAAGGAAAATCACTAGCCATAAAGCAGTACCACAGTTATTGTAAATGCTCACACAACATACAAGCCATGATGAGTTCGTAATTTATACACAATTCACGCCTCCACACATCTGCCCTCATGCTTCAACGCATAACTGCTCGCAACTTCTTCTCATGCAACACACACCCACACACAACCCACACTTCATTTATACTCTCTAGTCAGTTTGTCACAAAACAAAGGATGAAGAGAGAATAAGATGAGGCATGCAGCTTTCAAACTTTATTATGCTTTCGCAGACACAGTGACAAAGTGTATCCTTGACATTCTCATAGATTGCAAAACTATTTTAATCAAATGCATACAAATATATAGTGTTCATTTTATTTCATTTCATAAATACATTTATTAATATAAATTACTTTTTTTCTTAGTATACACCATCTGGCCACAATTGTCACATTTTTAGGGTCACAGCCACAATGCCTTGTAAACGTTACAAATCATAAATCATTAAAAGTCAAAACAGTCCCCCCAAGACTGCTGGCAATATCCAGTACCATACAGTGCCGAACAAATTTACTCGGAAAGAAATTTGAACAGAAGAGATATTTTATGTGATTCTGTTTAAATGTAATGCTGCATCAAACCTTTAATTTTGCTGTTGTCATGACAGCCAGTACACTCTAAGAAAAAAGCTGTCACTGGGGCAGTACCTTTTAAAAAAGTACACTTTTGTACCTTTAAGGTACTAATATGTACA
This sequence comes from Carassius carassius, assembly GCF_963082965.1. Lineage (NCBI taxonomy): Eukaryota > Metazoa > Chordata > Actinopteri > Cypriniformes > Cyprinidae > Carassius > Carassius carassius. Next base: position 31,342,943 of record NC_081765.1, read on the forward strand.
CTTTAGGTACTAATATGGACTGTTTAGGTACAAAGGTGTGCCTTTTGAAAAGGTACTGCCCCAGTGACAGCTTTTGTAACTTTTTTTTCTGTCAGCTCTGCATAAAAATCAACAGAAAATATGTTTTGTTATTTTAATAAAGATTTTCATTATTGTATATACTGTATACATTTGTGTCCATTTGCATTAAAAAATTTTTTTTTAGTATAACTGAAATTACATTATGTTTTTTTATTATTATTTGTAATTACTTTTTATTTTTGTATTTTATGTTTTAATTGTAATTTTAATGTTTTAGTCTTTGAGTTGTATAGTTTTTTAATGTCTATATAGTGTTTATTATTTTTTTCTTTCAGATTTAATCGTAGTTATTTTAAACTAAGTTAAATAATACATAATATATATATATATATATATATATATATATATATATATATATATATATATATATATATATATATATATAAATAAATTTAACCTTATTCAAAATACAAATAATTTTTTGAATATTTGATATGGAAACAAAATTCTATCATTTTCTTTATAATTCTAAAACATGAACATGGCACAAATAAGAGGTTCAGATTTGTTGACAAAAAACCCAAACTATAGATGTACAAATGTACTATACAGCTGTTCAGGTTTAATTAGACGATCAGGGTTAAACAACGCTGTTTCTGTGGCTCAGTGGTAGAGGATTGTGTTAGCAGTGTACTGTGTACTTAGTAAAGTTTCTGAAAAAAAAACATCATTGTGGTGTTGTATGCCTACATGAGAAATGCATGTGTTCTTTGCTGTCTTTAAAAACATGAATAGAAAAATGTAAAGTACTGAGGGATTAAAGTCCTTTGTCCTTTGATACACTGTAAATCGCCTTGATTCCAGGAAATGGTCCTGTACCTTTTCAAATGGATAGGGCCTCATTCAAAGAGATCCAATTTGTCAAAAATATTAGTCCTGAAGGCCGTCTATGTAACCCCTACAACACAAAAAAGCTGCAAGCATTTGAACAGCAAGCCAATGACAGGCCAGCCAGGATATGAGACTTTCCTCTAACCTATCAAACGTCACAATCCAGCCAGGAGACAGAGAGAGCAGTGACACAGAGGATATACACTGGAGAATCACTGAACACACTCAATATGAGAAAAGTGCTTCCTATATCTCTACAGCACAGACACAAAGAGGAAACCTCTAAGCTCATTTAAAGGTGAAGGGTATAAATTATCTAGTGGTAGTACTAAGACATATAAAATGTGAGTGAAATCTGCTAATTGATATGACATATTTAGAATAGTGTACTAACATACTACTCTTTTGCATAGTGCGTACTATTTCAACCCAGCTTACTAATTAAAAATGTACCATACAATTCACTAATTTCCAGTTGAAATGAACACTAGTGGCAACTTCCTGTATATTCTTTTTTACACAAATTATGATTATGAGTAGGGTACCTTGATAACCATTATGTACCGAACTGAATCAGAACACAGACTTTGGTGCCTCACTTCGGTGCCACTTAAATGCCTGAGCTGTCAACTGAAATATTTGCACTCCAGTGCCCCAAAACGGACATATAAAGGATTGCTAGTTAAATTATACTGCATTCATGTGGTGACAGAATAATCATAAAAATAATTTACCGACTGAGAAAATTCTAAACTCTTGCTCTGATGACAGCAGGAAGCCTACCATAAAGAGAACATTATAATGTTTTTACTCCACAACACCAGTCAAATGCGTCCTTTTGTGATCTGATGTGGATTCTTGTCACAGAATGAGGAAAATATGTTTTATACAGTAAAAAGCTATGTCGATTAGCACGGATTATATATATACTTAATTATTATGAAAATACCAGAGATTGCTTGAATAACACAGATAAACTATATGTCTACATTGTCAGAGTCGAGTGTTTATTGTCTTTGTTTTATCATTCAAAACGGTCCTCTACAGTGAATGGGTGCCATCAAAATAAGAGTGCAAACAGTGGATAAAAACATCACAATAATACACAAGTAATCTAGTTGATCAATTATTGTCTCAATTACCATGATCTTGGTGAAGTGGAAAATGAATCTCATTTCCTTTTGAATTGTACACATTATGATGATCTAAGGGAATCTTTGTTTCTGGAAGTTACACGACAAATTTCTGATATATTTTGGTATGCTGATGATTAAAAATTATTGTGCTTGTTTAACTTTGATGTGTTTAAGTTTGCAAACTTTGTTTCAAAGGCTTGGAAAATAAGGCAAGCCAGTTTATTTAATTAGATTTAATTTTGTTCTATGTAGGATTATGTGCTTATATGGGTGATTATGTGAATAAATGAGAATACACGTGTATAGGATTACATACATGCATGTATTTGAATACTATTATTATTATTAATTATATCACTATTATTTGGGGAGCAATGTATTGTATGTACTTTGGATCTGTCTATCTGGTACATCTGTCTTGTACATTAATCCTCTTACTTATGATTATTAATGTTGGTGTCTTGTAAGTCCATGCGGGCTGGGCGTAATCATACGCATGACACAATAATAAAACTTCATTCATTCATTCATTCATTCATATAAAGCTATGTGTTTGTAAATAACAAGTTCATCATTATGGCAAACCATCACAGCTCTATAGCTACACTGTAACTCTGGCATAACACTTGTGTTATGCATGGTCCCTGTTAAATAAATAAAATAAAATAAACTTCCCACCAAAAAAGACTCCATAATCCATTCCTCCAAAATCAATCCCTGTTGTCCTCTCCTTAGAGTTACAAATGATCTGCTCTTATCATCTGATCGTGGGTGTATCTCTCTATTAGTTTTATTGGATCTTAGTGCTGCGTTTGACACAATTGACCACAACATTCTTTTGCATAGACATGAACACTTTGTTGGCATCAGTGGAAGTGCATTAGCATGGTTTAAATCGTACTTATATGACCGCCATCAGTTCGTAGCAGTGAATGAAGATGTATCCTATCGATCACAAGTGCAGTATGGAGTACCTCAAGGCTCAGTACTAGGGCCGCTACTCTTCACGCTTTATATGTTACCCTTGGGAGATATCATCAGGAAACATGGTGTTAGCTTTCACTGTTATGCTGATGATACTCAGCTCTATATTTCTTCGCAGCCCGGTGAAACACACCAATTTGAAAAACTAATGGATTGCATAGTCGATATAAAAAAACTGGATGACGAGTAATTTCTTACTGCTAAATTCTGAAAAAACAGAGTTGTTAATTATAGGACCTAAAAACTCCGCTTGTAATAACCTAGAACACTGTCTAAGACTTGATGGTTGCTCTGTCAATTCTTCACCATCAGTTAGGAACCTAGGTGTGCTATTTGATCGCAATCTTTCCTTAGAAAGCCACGTTTCTAGCATTTGTAAAACTGCATTTTTCCATCTCAAAAATATATCTAAATTACGGCCCATGCTCTCAATGTCAAATGCAGAAATGTTAATCCATGCATTTATGACCTCAAGGTTAGATTATTGTAATGCTTTATTGGGTGGTTGTTCTGCACGCTTAGTAAACAAACTACAGCTAGTCCAAAATGCAGCAGCAAGAGTTCTTACTAGAACCAGGAAGTATGACCATATTAGCCCGGTCCTGTCAACACTGCACTGGCTCCCTATCATGCATCGTATAGATTTTAAAATATTGCTTATTACTTATAAAGCCCTGAATGGTTTTGCACCTCAGTATTTGAATGAGCTCCTTTTACATTATAATCCTCTACGTCTGCTACGTTCTCAAAACTCAGGTAATTTGATAATATCTAGAATATCAAAATCAACTGCAGGCGGCAGATCCTTTTCCTATTTGGCGCCCAAACTCTGGAATAACCTACCTAACATTGTTCGGGAGGCAGACACACTCTTGCAGTTTAAATCTAGATTAAAGACCCATCTCTTTAACCTGGCATACACATAACATACTAATATGCTTTTATTATCCAAATCCGTTAAAGGATTTTTAGGCTGCATTAATTAGGTAAACCGGAACCGGAAACACTTTCCATAACACCCTATGTACTTGCTACATCATTAGAAGAATGGCATCTATGCTAATATTTGTCTGTTTCTCTCTTGTTCCGAGGTCACCGTGGCCACCAGATCCAGTCTGTGTCCAGATCAGAGGGTCACTGCAGTCACCCGGATCCAGTACGTATCCAGACCAGATGGTGGATCAGCACCTAGAAAGGACCTCTACATCCCTGAAAGACAGTGGAGACCAGGACAACTAGAGCCCCAGATACAGATCCCCTGTAAAGACCTTGTCTAAGAGGACCACCAGGACAAGACCACAGGAAACAGATGATTCTTCTGCACAATCTGAATTTGCTGCAGCCTGGAATTGAACTACTGGTTTCGTCTGGTCAGAGGAGAACTGGCCCCCCAACTGAGCCTGGTTTCTCCCAAGGTTTTTTTCTCCATTCTGTCACCGATGGAGTTTCGGTTCCTTGCCGCTGTCGCCTCTGGCTTGCTTAGTTGGGGACACTTCATCTACAGCGATATCGTTGACTTGATTGCAAATAAATGCACAGACACTATTTAACTAAACAGAGATGACATAACTGAATCCAATGATGAACTGCCTTTAACAATCATTTTTGCATTATTGACACTGTTTTCCTAATGAATGTTGTTCAGTTGCTTTGACGCAATGTATTTTGTTTAAAGCGCTATATAAATAAAGGTGACTTTGACTTTGACTTTTGACTCTCACATCAAAATCCACTGACATATTTGTTTAGAACCGTTTTGGACTATTGTTTTTTGTATACAGTAATTGATCTGTGCATATGTCTCTACTGATTCAGATGAGACAACTTTTTTCACTGGAGAAGGCAAGAGGACTCTTAGCCAGGGGTATTTTAGCCATTTTAGCCATAAACAACGGTTTATAAATGTCTTGAAGGATTTATTTCTTACAAACATGCAGCTTTTTGCTCCTCACGACATTAACTGATGGACTGGAGTGGTGTGGACTACTTGTCAATTATTGTGGTTTTTATCAGCTGTTTGGACTCTCGTCCTGACGGCACCCATTCACTGCAGAGGATCAATTGATGAGAAAGTGATGGAATGCTACATTTCTCCAAATCTGTTCTGATATGTACAAAAACATGTTCAGATTCAAGTTCATTTGTTTTAGTGCCAATCACTAGATATTTCACTTTAAAACTATTGCAAAATAAGCAAGATGCAACATAATTTTGCAGAAATGTTTCCACTGGCATGTTTTTTCAGTGAGCTTGGGTTGTAATATTTTCTGTATGAACAGAAAACACAAATGTGCAGTAAAATTTGCCAAAATGTATACTATACAACAGAGCATGATGCATGCAAAACTGCATCCCAAAATGCAATTCACTTAACTTGACTTTTATCAATTTATCACAAATTTTTCATTCATTTTTGGAGTGGTAAAAAGACATTTTTACACAAAATTTAATAAAAAATACATCAATGATGAGACATCCCTTCCAGAAATTATAAATACAATGTGATGAGGTCATATGACAAAAATGTAGCATACTACTGTGTGAAACAAATATCACTGCATAACGCAATATGCATACAGGTAATTCAGTAAGTTGAAAACCAGTATTTCATTCTCAAATTTCATATATTAAAGCATTGGCTCGACCACCTCTTTAAGGCTAGTCAAAGCAACTCTTAGAGAGAGATTGCATTAAATTTGCAATTCTGTTTGATTCTGCTAGTGGCACAGAAATTACACACATCATTTTTAAATGTTGATATAAATATATTTTGCAGTAACCTCCCATTAGCAGAAATTACTAGGAAACAAAACATCTGACAGGCACATTACAGCACACAAAACATTAACTTATGCCTTTTTTACTTGAAACATATTCCCATATGGAATATTTGGCATTGCTTACAACAACCCCACATCCAAACAAAAGTTCACCAATTGACAAAAAGCCAAAGGTTTTTAGTGAGCACAACTAGTTCGCCCAGTGGTTTCACCAAACTCCCGGCTGACAGACTGTGCCTCCAAGCCACAGAGTCCGCTTTGTGCTGTTCTATTTATAGACAAAGGAAAATCAAATGGTGAAATGAGAGCACACCCCCAGTGCGGCGCTTAAAGTGTGGCTGACGGTTTAATGAATGCTAATTGCTCCTTAGTGGAAGCACAGGATAAAAATGTGCAGACACACACACACACACAGCCAAATCACATATGCCCTGATATATTACAACTTTATGATCCCAAACAGCCACATTTTGCATGATCTCTCGAATCTTTAATCCAGTGGTTCTCAATTACAGTCTTTGCGCCCCCCTGCTCTGCACATTTTGTATGTCTCTCTTAGTTAACACACCTGATTCAGATAATCAGCTCTTTAGAAGTGAGCTCCGTGCATGAACTGTGTTCTGATTGACATGGTCTCTACACAGTGTTCATTACTTCCTACTCCCTGAGCAGGGGAAATCTGTTGAAGTTTATTTCACTTCAGAACATTCATTCACAGATTTTGTTTTCTTCTGAGAAACATACAAAATGTGCAGAGTAGGGCATCGCGAGGACTGGAAATGAGAACCGGTGCTCTAATCTATCCCTCATTTCAAATGAAGATCAAAATACACAAACCTCTAATTTTGCTGATACTCTTGCTGATAGGGCATTCACACATAGTAACACATACTAACATCATTAGTGCACCACTCAACTTGCCATAGCTCTTGAAAATGATTGCTTTGTTAAGACATGCTGTTAACATAATCTGACAATGAATCAGCAATAAAATCAACATTCTGTGCACCATGCATAATCCAACTCACTCAGAATACATTTCCTACAGTATCAGTGTCTTCACTCCTATTGGTAGTCGCCACATTATGGTTCATTAGCATGCAGTAACACTTTTCTCAACTTTTATCACTGGATACGCCCACATCACTGGCCGTATTGTTGATTGGAACATGTAACTTACTTTCCAACTTGCAATCAACTCACCACAGCTTTTAAAAAGCACTGACTGTTAAAATAGCATGTATTACTGATTCAACAAGGATTTAGAGTTTTCTCAGCAATAAAATGTATGATTCTACAGGGAAAATGTTTGAATAAAAACTGCAGAAGTGCTTAATGTATCATGAACAAAATTTATACATGAATCAAACTCACTCAGAATGCTATTCATACAATATCAATGACTTACCTCCTGACAGTCGCCACATCCTTGCTAATCTGCATAAAGCAAGACTTTCCTCAACTTTTGTAGTTGAACACACCCACATCGATAACATTGGCATTGACCAACTCTCAATGAAAATGAATGACTTCTGATTGCTGCATATCACTATATTTGTGAATAGCCCTGAATTATGCTAATCAGGTACTAGTTTGCAACCTTGGCTTATTTCAAAATATAAATCATTTGCAGAGGGAGTAATTTTGGCCGGTGCCTTGAGGTAATAAATTCAATTTATGGTGGAAGACTCAAAGGGCCTTTTGAATTAATTCCTGTATTCCTGTATGCTACAAAACACAAGAGAAAACGTACGAGACATCACAAAGCTACATCTGAAGGTCAACTTTCAAAGTGCTCGCTTCTATAAAAACTGCATTTAAAGGGGCCATATTTTTTATTGCTATATGTCATATAAACAGCACAAAAAAGTCACTATAAACCAAAACTACTTTTGGTCCAAGTATACAAAAAAGGGTTTACGTGAGAGTTTACTGTAAAGAAGCCAACAAGAGTTTGTTTTCTCTCACAGAACAACTTTGCACTCTGTCAGAGAGCAGCAATCAACAGCAATCCAACCTTTTTCAGAGGCATACCGTCACATTGTACCTCAGATATGACCTATTGAACCATAGGCTCTCCTCCCTTCACCAACCATCTGTGGAAAGAAGACAAGAGGTGATTAGAGAGGAGCTGAGAAAAGGAAGAGAAAAATATAGCTGCGAGCAGCAATTACGGGACCAAGTGTTAGCAGCAACAGCAGAGATGTTTAATTTAACCAACGTCCAAAGTAGGATAAGCAGAACTATCATTTTTGGATTAGTCCTTTAAAGGTTAAGAGTTAATTTTAATAACATTTACAACTGACAAAAATTGACATTCAAGAGGTGAAAATATTTGAATATTAACTGTCACAATGCATCATAAACAAAATTAATGATGATAAAAACATGAATCAAATTCACTCAGAATTCAAGTGAACAGTAAACACTCATGTAACCATGCAAATAATAATAATAATAATAATAATAATAAAATAAAAAATTTTGGTTTTCGGACAAAAGCAATTTGTAGGACTGAAACCGTTTTCTAATGTTGTGTTTTAAGTGTGTCATCATCTGATTTATTCAAAACAGCATGGACAATCTAAAACAAGGAAGCATGTTAGAGGCATAAATGCATTTCAGTGTGAAATATCGCAGGGCGGCTTTTTGAACTTTACTACAACTGGTTCAATGTATCGCCTGTGCACATGACAACCTGTGAACAGCATACAGTGTTAAATTACCCAAATTGTAAAAACAAAATGTAATTTTTGGATTTAGTTTTACTTTTTGGCAATGCTTTTAAAAATAAGGAACAATTTTGGTTCAACCAAAGAACCTTTCAGTGATCAGTTATTAAAATAAAATTTTTTTTAAGAACAAATTAATAATCTAAAGAACCTTTTCCAACTTATTTGTTATCCAACGTTTCATTTTCACACATTGAAATGTTTACTGCCTTTATCATTACATTTGCAAGGCCATTTCTCAAGAACATAAAAAAAAAAAAAAAAAAAAAAAAAAAAAAAAAAAAAAAAAAAAAAAAAATCCCGTTCGGTCTGAAGATCATCGCTACACATTTAGGTTAAAATTTTTTTTGTGATGATGAAAAGCACTTTGTAGTACAAATGATCAGTGGAAAAACAATCGCATTGGTTAAAAAGTTATGAGCTGAAATTCAAAGGCAAATGCAACCTTAACCTGTTGATGGTGCTAGAGGGTTTAAGAGGCCAACCCTAAGATTTCGAAGATTGAAGCACAAACCCTCCTATATCTCTACGCCAAATTTTATGAACTTCTGCCATATGATTGTAGATGCTGCCCTGCAATGGGTGCCTACAAACCTTCAGCCTCTAGCAAGCAATAATCAAAAGCCAAAGAGTGAAAGGGAAACAAGAAGTCAGGCAGAAAGAATGAAGACAGGGTGAGGGCGATGGAGCGGGTGAGGAGATGACAGAAGGAGGATGGATGAGAGATGAATGGTTGCATTCTTTTATGAATCTGTCAGGTTCTGTGACTGGAACAATTGATTATTAGAGCTGCTTTGTTTGTAAGGTCCACTGTGACCTGTCTGAGAGCAACAGAGATGCATTGACAGATGCGGACAGCTCTGAAAGAGGCGAGGCGATGCGTCTTAAAGGGACAGGAGTGAGAGCCGTACAGTGAAAAGCATTTCATATGCCATCCTCCACCAAGGGTTGATGTCCGTTTCATAATAACGCCACATCACTACAACTTTTAAGATGACAGTCTCTGGATGTAGGAAGCTATCAAGACATGTCCAAATCCTGTCACACAGTCTCAGCCTCAGACAACACACCCAAGATCAAGGCCTTTTTATGTATACATATCTTATTTTTCACATTAAAACAGTGTTTTTGCAAACTTTAAGGGTTAGTTCACCCAAAAATGAAAATCAGGCTGCGTTTTACTCACCCCCGAGGCACCCTAGGTGTATATGACTTTTTTCTTTCAGACAAATCCAGTCTGAGTTATATAAAATAAATTGTCTTAGACCTGTCAAGCTCTATCATTGCAGTCAGCGGATGTTGCAGTGCTTCAGTCCAAAAGAAGTGAAATAAAAAGCGCCCTTCCATAAACATAAAAGTTCAATGCAAATGGAGATATCGTCATGTAAACTTCTGGCAGTTTAATGCCTACAAAAACGTCTGGTAAGGGACTACAACAAGCTTCTTTCCAGGTCTGTTACATCATGATCCCAGATAAACCCCGCCCCCAGGAATGCGCAACAAAGGGGACGAGGCCATTTTGTGCTGCTTTAGAGAAGAGGAAGAGAAAACTAGGGGTGCACGTAAAAATCTGTTCATATATGAATCGCGATTCTGTCTTCTAATGATTCTATTGGATTCACAAGTTTCAAAACCAATGTGCTGTATTAAAGCTTTAATCAGAATAAAACCATATATTATAAGCTAACAGAAGCAGTAGCACTTACAAACAACAGCGTATCTAAAAGTTTGAGACCACAACAAACAAACATACATACATACCATTAAGAGCTGTGATCACACAGGTTCTGCATGATCCTCTTACATTCACGCATTTAGCAGACGCTTTTATCCAAAGCGACTTACAGCACATTCAGGTTATACAGTTATTTTTACCGGGACATGTGTTCCCTGGGAATTGAACCCACAATCTTTTGCATTGCTAACACAATGCTCTACCATTCAGCCACAGGAACATTAATAATAGCTTCATTAAGAATCTCTGCATCTCAATCTGGCTCAAATTGCTAAGCAATATAAAGGACGTCATTGAATGTCATTTACAATACAACCAGAGCACTTTCTGAGCTTGAGAGGCACATACCTAACACAAATTTATAAACTCAAATTAGATAGCTTCAAAGCTAAGAGACATGGGCCGCAAGCCACAATACTCTTGAGGTCATGAGGTCTTTAAATATTCACTTGGTTATCTCACTTGAATTTGTTCTAGATCATTAGACTTGATGTAATGGTGCTTTGTCAGTTTCATTAAAATGTCCCTTCATGCAAAATGCTGTGAAATCACTGACTGACAGAGCAGCGAAGCAGCAAGAACGCGGCCTTTAGTTTCTGCTCATATCATGCAATTCTCTTTGCCTAGTTTGTTCCTCCCATCTCTTCAGCATGAAAATATGATGAGCGCATTTACACAGCCACCACTCCTTCAGATGATTACAATGATGATGGAGACCAGCATCCTTCTAATTGGCTCCTCGTTCAAAACAAAGTACAATACATCTGATTCGGCTGGCAAATCAAATATTCATGACCTCATTAAAGACTTTATTTAGTTGATTCTACTCAAATCTTATTAATCCTGCTTGGTGCAATGGCACAGCGAACAGCAGCTACAGCAATATTTTAATGTTAATTAATATGGTATTCATGATCCGCTTCCCCATTAAGTCTAATTTGGCTGATTCCGGGGTCTCACTTTTGCACACAGCTTAATTTCAATGCCACGTTTTCGGCATCCGTATGCGTTTCTCGGTTTCTGTCAATGTAAATGTCAGACTTACTGATGCGTGCTATTTCACAGGAAATTAGAGCTCTGCGATTGTTGTTGCAGAAAGGTCAGATAGAATCTTCTCTAATGAAATAGTTTTGACCTGATTAATACATCTCCACCTGTGACAGTGAATACATGCACATTAAAGCGCCATAACAGCCTCTCCAGTAGATAGAAATCTGCATTGACCATCTCGCAAACAGCTAACAGAAGACGAGTCTTTGGTTTCTAACACCCCTGTCCTCGTTCATAAAATCCTCTGCACTCATTTGTAAACAAACTGTCATTTGAAATGATGAATGTGTTTAATTTCCTCCAATCTTTGAGAGAGAAACCCGGGCCAGATGAAAAAGCATTTTGAAAACCTAAGTGCTATGTCTCTTCATCTGAGCATCGGCGGCTCTATGGTGACAGATATTAACCAAGCAAAGAATTACAAGAGTGAAATATTCATTCTTTTCCAAACTTGGCTATGATGGAGAGTTTTTGCAGAGATATTAATTGCTCGTGACAGCTGATGACTAGTGGCATGGAACTGCAGGCTAATTAAGGAGGTAGATTAATCATATTTACCGTTCCGGTGGTATCTAAGTGACAGGCCAGAGATAGGCAGACATTTCCCACTGAGATGAAATCAGCTCTTAAACTGCTTACAGGCTCCTAGCTGGAATACACAATGGGCCTGAATGTCACATCAACAATGTCAGCATCACATATGCTACAAACAGAAGCACTTGGACGTATTACGGCTGTGCGAGGAAAGTCGTTTAGTGGATTGCACTACCATTAAAGACTAATAAAGATGCAAGATTTATTCACGAGAAGATTTCCTTCCTCCTTAAAAAGAAGAAAAAGCAGATATTTATGCAAAGCTAAAATGCAGCCTTAATGACTGCAAATTATCAATGCACTACAGAAACCACAGCATTTGAGAAGGTAAAACTAGCATTAAAACAAAAGTTTGCATGAACACACACCTGCTTAAATTACGTAGAAGTGAGCAATATGACCAAAAGCTTACATACAAGTCATCTTCAACCTAAGACTAAGTACCGCCATCAATTCTGTCTGAAATCAGAGATGCTACTAATTAATATTAAAGCCATACTCTATGTTATATTTCTCAACATCGTCACTTAAATGACTGCAAAGTAAGTTTGAAACATGTTAAACTCACATCAGATTCTTTGATGACCTTCCAGTTTTCACTTAATACAACAAATCATATCTTCATTGATGCTTTCTGAGAATGATTTACTCTCACCAGCCATTGTCTAATTACCTTATCCTCTTTCGCCTGGCTTTTGTCCATGCATCTGACTTTTTCAGACTTTTCACCCGAGACATCTGATTTGATTTTCATTCATTCTTTTTTTGAGAGTCACTCACTATTTCTTTGAACAAAACAGAATAATATGTCAATATTTTTAAAGAACAAAACCAAACAATATAAAAATGTCTTAATAGAACAAAACCGATCAATTGCACTAAGTGCAAATAACAATAGTATTGTCTTTGCAATAAGTGTAAATAAAAGTTAGATGCTGCTTAGTCCAAAAAAAAACTGTATGCAATAATATATTGAGAGTAAATTATCATATGTATTAAAATTCTTAAATGGATTCCACCTTATTGGGACAATAAAATCCTCCCTAAACCTACATGATAAACACTATTAAATAGTAACCTTATATAATTTGTTTTCTAATATTACCTTTATTTTTTATGAAAAAAATAAACGCCTTTCTGATCTGCACCACTGCAGATGTTAATTGACTGGTGTCTTTTGTAGTGTTGCTAATGTAAATAGTCTCTGCCAACAAGGTGGTTTATTTACACTTAGTGTAATTAGACACTCCGATACTTAAATCTCTCATCTGAACAAAACCAACCTACATTTAAACTCTTAATAGCTCTGAACACTGAGATGTGTGCATGAGTCATTGCACCACCAATATACACCATTTAATAAATACAATACAGCTATATGTAAAATCTGGAGAATGACTTCATCATTTTATATTGTCATTTTGACCTGATCTGACAAACTCAACTCTCATTTATTCCATATTGCTGACTCATTTTAACACTTATTAATTTCAAAACAAGTTATTTTGCAGTCAAAAGTCTGGATACCCTTGACTTGCGGTTCTGCATTTTACAGCTGATTGATTATTATTATTATTTTTTTCACTGTTTTGCTCCAATTCTAGGCTAATTCATGCAAATTAAAAAGTGTATTTACTGACAATCCCCCTTTGGTTATGATTGAAATACAGTATTCACTGGTGAAAATGTGTGTAAGCAGAAATAAAGTAAGTGCTGGTAACAGGCCAACATAAAAACAGCACGGTACTCTTTTATAAATATCCAAGAAATGCCCTCAGGTCTCTTATGCCTCAGTTGAAATGTTCTGCATTTTGCTACTCTGTAAATAATACAATAATCTTTCTGTGAGGGCATTTTTTAAATGGCTGTGAACCTGACATCTCCAAAACTTTTTAAATGTTTAATACAGTTACTTACATTATACAGTAGGCCACAAAGGAACAAAATCAATGTCTGTCAAACAGACCTGAATGAATTTCAAGCTAACAGTCAAAAGTCTCGCTGCATGAGAAATAGCATCTTAAAAAAAAGAGAAAAGATGTTGAAAATAGGAATAGACAGATAACAGACAGCATGGATAAACCGTGATGGAGGCATCAGAGAAGGACAGAAAGAACGAGAGTGACTGGAAAGAGCAAAAGACAAAGTACAGGAAGGAAATGAGAGCTAATTTAAAAGCAAAAACGTGACACGGGGTGCATGTAGGTGCTGGATGGCACACCTGCTCTGAGCTACACAATTACTACATTTTCTCCAGTCAGAGCATGAATCTGGTGACAGATGGACAGTGATACGGCTGGGACGATGATGGGATGCCTGTCAGAGCACAAGGGATACACATATGGGCATTGGGACAATAACTGAGAGCTGTTTCTATGTCTGTTCATGTTCCAGCTGCACCTGTACCTGGAGATGGACTTATCTCATAGCACATTATAAGTAATATTATATGACGGTACACTCTCAGAAAAAAAAAGTCCAAAAGCTGCTTTTGAGTGTTACCCATGTAAAAGGTACTAATATGTAAATTTTAGGGTAACTAAGGTACCGGATTCAGTCACTTCTGTCTAGTTTACTGTGGTTTTGTGCTGGAGCTGTCATGTCTTGTTTTCACGGGAGGTGCTCTCTTGTCTGCGTGACCCGTTTCCTTGTTTCATGTTGGAGCGTGGTGTTTTGGATCTCGGGACTTATGTCTTGTTCAGTTTTGGTTTTGTGTCGGGGTCCGTACACCCATAATCATGTTCTGGCTTGTTATGCAAGTGTTGCGGATACAAGTTCGCTTGGGCCGTATGCTCTTCTGTCCGTGTGAGTTGTGGTGTTCTGTGTAGCACGCATTTTGTGTTCGGCCGGATACTTTCACGTTGTCTTCTGTTGTTGAATGCAGCTTGTGTTTTTTACTGGCTGCTTGCTTTCATGTTATCTTGTTTTGTGTGAACATGCGGCTTATGAGTGTTCTTATTAGCTGCGTGTTCGTGTTTTGTTTTGTTCAAGCACATGGCTTGTGACTGTTTTGCTGGCCATGTGCTTGTGTTTCAGTTTTGTTTGAGCACGTGGCTCTTGTTTTGTTTGTTTCTGTGTACCATGTGCTCTCATATCTATTTTCTTGACCCCGCCCTTTTTGTTATCTGATTATTGGTTCGTTTGCCCCACCTGTCTTCAATTGATACCTGCCTGGCCTGTCTGTTTTGCCCCTCAGGGTAGTTTTTGTTAAAATTTTTGTTTGTTTTAATTTAAAGCCCATCTACTCCATACAATTGAGTCCTCACTTTATCCCTTCACTCAACCCTGACAGTACAAACTGGCCAAAAGAAGACTCAGCAGAGATGGGATCTTCCTCTTTCCACCTCCCACCTCTGGATTTTCCAGCCCCCAGCTATTGGTCCAGCATGTCAACACTTAAAAAAATGGATCAAAGTTTACAGAAAAATATGAAGCAGCACAAGTGTTTTCGACATCGATAATAAGAAATGTTTCTGAGCAGCAAATCAGCGTATTAGAATGATTTCTGAAGGATCATGTGACGTCAATGAGAAAATGGTTAAAATATTAAATATTGAAGTGGTAATGCCAGAGGCACAAAAATAGCATTTGCAACATAATAAAACATAACATAGAAATAGAGTATTGCATTGCAAAATTGTACCCAGCTCCATATTTGCAAATCTCAGGAAATCCAAACTGTACCTCTGTGGCTCTTAGTTCTTGTTGGTTAGTTTTGAGGTCATCTAAATGCTAATGCTCTCCAAAAAGTTGACTTTAAGCATAAATAGACATTAAAAATTGACAGTGTTTCTCTTCTGGAAAAACAGAGCAAAAACTTGATGTCTCATCTTGCCTGATGGGTGAATACAACCTTTTTGTCCAATCAAATACTTTCTAGAATAAGGAAGCCCCTCCCACTAATACCACCACCACCAAATCAGGTAAACAGGATTGGTTATTTCAAAGTAGGCTTTCAACAGAACTTCCTAAAATACTTTAACAAGGGAGAGAAAACTGCATCCTTCAGGCCTTTACATCCAGCTGAGAGATGTTCAGCTGAGTAACTGTTCCTGGCAGGTAATGCTGGGACAGATCCAGCTTCATCATGTCCTATTTCCACAGACGTGTTGCATTAGAACTTTCCTGTCATGCATTAATAATCTGGCTTTTCTCTTACATTGAGGACCAAGGGAAATATGAGGAACAATTTGACATAAAACGCGTCTTTTCACAGTCAAATGGACAAAACACAAATAATTAAAAAGACAATTACAGCATGAGCAACAACAAAACAGGTGGCCAATTATTTTGTCCTGCATTGTACAGAAGCTTCTTTTTACATTTGAAAATAATTTGGATACTGGATAATTGGGAACTGTTGCAGAGAAAACTGAAGTTGGCAGTACTGATGATGTACTTCTCAACTTGATTATGTGAGAGGTATAAGCATTTTAATGAAGCCTAATAGCTATTATATTTGTAAGTCATAGCTGAGCTGATCTTTCATTCTATAAAGCTCGTCAAGCCATTATTGAATCGTGTCTAGGAAGTCAGTGTAATTTATTGCTAAACTAACTATATTTAACATTTCTGCTTCACTGTAACATCAGTATCTTACACACACCATCTTTCTTTTAATGAAGATAGACAAAAAGACATCATGTTTGTTAAAAGTACAATGAACAAACAAGCTGCTTGAAGGTTAAAAAAATTGCTAATGAGGACAGCAAAGCTTCAGATAATTAGGTTTCAGAATTTGATGAGAAATGTTTCAGTTTCTGTGATTTGGTATCCTGGCAAATCTACAGTAAACAATTTGAGAAATTAATTTTAACACATTTTTAGCCGCATGACCTACATTTTCTAAAATTTGCAGTAAATAGAGCACACAGCAAACATCCCACAATGCAATTCACCCGACTTGACCTTCCATTGAACCAGCGTACACAATTTTACTACATACATCACCAGGCAATACTTCTGATTTCAGATCAGGCACTGAAGAATATTGAATAAAGTCTTGAGGGCAGATTGAATCTGGAAAAACACTGAAAGTGATGTTGAATCTTTCTTAACTCATTCTGTACTATATTATTCCATATATTTGGATTACAAAATAATACAAATTAATGAAAATTAAATATAAATTGAGTAAATATGTAATGATTAAAAAAATAAATCAACTAACAACAATTTTTATTATTATGAAAAAAGAACATTGCTATAATAATAATAATAATATTACAAATATAAAATGAAATGTAAAATTAGTAAATATATAATAATTTAAAATAATAAACTATTACTAATACTTTTATTCTTATGAAAAAATATTGCTATAATAATAATAATAATAATAATAATAATAATAATAATAATATAGTAATAATCTTTAATAAGAAATTAAAATACATAATTATAAAAATAGCAGTAATAGAATAAATAAATAAATAAATAAATAAATAAATAAATAAATAAATAAATATATATATATATATATATATATATATATATATATATATATATATATATATATATATATATATATATATATATATATATGCAGTAATTAGAAGTTTAATGAGGCAAAGACAGTTAATAGTTTTTAATAGCGAGAATCAGACCTAAAATAAAGTGTGACCATACCTTTTAGCTCCATAATAATAACTGGATGCCACTCACTGAACAAAAAAGTAACAGGAGAAGGTCACATGACAACAATTTAAGATTGCATAGTGTGTTTTTCCACAAACAAAAAAACAATCAATCAATCAATCAATCAATCAATCAATCGATCAATCGATCGATGGATCCCAGTGTTGCTTAAGGTTTTGTCTTGGAAATAAGCTTAATCAGAACGACTGACTGGTTTTATAGCAGTTTGCTTTCACTGAGCTCCAACCATTAATCAACAGACAGTAAAAATCAGCACAGAGGTGATAAACAACTCAAACTTTCATTGAGAACTCCACCTTCAGCCATACGAAATCAAACGTTTACTTTTACTTTTGACATTTGGCAAATGCTCACACAGCGGCACGGCAAGCTGTTTGAGAGAAAGCCAATAGGAATATATCTTTTATTAGCAGGCGCGCTTCAGGCCAGGAGTAAATGGACCAATCACAACCTGATTTGAATGCACTTTTTTCCTCTCAGTGGCCAGGCTACTGCTCCTTATTACTGAATTTGACATTACTGTGTACATTAAAAGAAAATAAGGCTGTTTTTTTTCTGTTTGCATGCTCTTCATACAAGCAGACGTCCACTTTCAAACATCGGTCCTGCCATGTGCTTAGTGATGGAAAAAACAGCATTTAGTCACAAATAATACCCCTAAGTATCAATTATTTCCTCAATTTGGCCTCCTTAAATACATAATTACGGAGCTGCCTGGAAGCGCTTAAAGTTCTGGATACCTAAACAAATCAAAATGACAGCAAATGAAGAGGAGAATGGTGGACGGGACACTAAGTTCTGCACACTAAAGCAGTCTCTCATCTTTTTTATAAATCTTTTTTTCTGAATTTTCTTTTTCTCTAAACTGCAGTGGACCGTGCTGAAAGGACCAGGACAGCTTGTCAACAGGACTCTGTGATATATATTGAATATTCACATGTTTCTTCAACTACAGGCATTTTTTTAAAGAAAATGATTGTTATGAGACCTGTGATGTGTGAAGAAAACAATTCAGACAAATATCACTTTTGACTAGAATATTCTAAATATTATTTCAATCATTTGCATTAATTTGTTCATTTTCAATCATTTTGTAATTTTGTGATATTATACAAAAAGAATGAAAATATTATTTAATTCTGTGCATTTAGGATATGTAAATACTATATAAATTGTGATATAAGTCATTATTGGTTTACTATTCAATATATATATATATATATATAATCAGTTCATATTCTGAAAAAAAGACAAAAAAATGTGATCTATGTATACTAGTAAGAATGTTTAGTAGTTCACACAACTAAAACTAGTAAGAATGTAAAAATGTAAAAACCTTTGAGATGAAATGATTAAGCAACACTCTGAATATTGCAGTGATTTTAACCCACTTTTTATTTAGACATTACATGTATGTCTTTTAAAAACTAATTGTTCTTGTCTCACATCAAAAAAATTATGATTCGATGATCAATCTGTCATCATTGAAAAAAACGTTCACAGAAGTGGAAAACATGCCTTGATTTTTTGGAATAGATTTAGTATATTTCAGTTTTTATATTAAAAATTTAAATGTACTTGGCTTAGATTTGCATAATATTTGTGTATTTTTGTGTACAGTATGTGTGTGTGTGTTGGTATTAGAATTAATTAAAGCTGTTTATTAGAATTAGTTAAAGCTGCACCAGCACTAACCAGCCTGGACACGCATGGTGAATCTTGCTGTTCAATGGGGATCCATTCAACACGGGAGACAGATTTCATCAGCATTTCTTATGACACTGGGGTGATGGATAACAGCAGGGAATGTTTGCAGCTCCTCACTGGGTCCTCGGCTAAATGCTCAAGCTATTTTCTCTCCACACGCTCTCTCTCCAGTCTCCTCTTCCAAATACACACCCTAATGGATGTTTGGCGTACACTGAAACATTGTTGACAGCTCCAGCATGCAATTAAATGCTCAAAAACCAATTACATTCCTCAACAGCCCTCTTACGTATATTAACTTTGGGCTTTGACAGACCCTGAGGAAGTTAACTTGTTGGCGGTGAAGTGCGAGACCTCAGAGACCAGCAGAAAGCCATCTAACAAGAAACATTCTCACAACTTTGGCTAACATTATTTAGGATCCTTCAACTTTCTTTAGGATAACCAACATTCATCCAGTAACATTAATAGAATGTTTGTTGTAAGCTAAAGTACTTAAAGAACTAAAAAATAAAATTATATATATATATATATATATATATATATATATATATATATAAACAATGCAGCCAAAAAACAAAAACAAAAAAACAAACAAAAAGAAAAATTACAAAAATGTGCCATGATGACTGTATTTACACTATAAAATATTGTTAATAGACAAACTAAAGCTAATGATAGTCTAAAATGTTGTAAAAGTGTAAATTATAAAGAAAGACGAAATTTAATTTTTTTTAAACAAAATACTAACAAAACTAATAGTATCTCAACAATCCTAAAAAGCTGTTTGCTAAATAATTGTAATTACACATTCATTTAACGTTATGCAAGTTATTGAGAAACTCTTCACACCTGTAGAAACACTGTCATTGCACCTTTAAGCTCAATCTACACAAGATCCACATCAACAACATCACTGCAGACATAATCAAACAACACTATCTAGACTGCGCAGAGTGGACACCTGCATTAATCTTAATGGGAGTGTTGTAGTTTATCATGTCGCAGCACTTGCTAGCGTCACTTTGATGTTAAACACACTTACTAATGCATTCAGGGACCTTGGAATTTACAAACTGAGAACCAACACAGACCTACAGCTTAAAAAAGGAAAGGCAAGACTGTGACAGGTGAATAAAGAACAAACGTCTTTCCTTTCTGCCTTTCTCTCCATTGGTTTACTCAAAGTGCCTCAGAGGTGTCAGACCTCTGCCTTTGTGATCTCTTAGCCCAGACAGGGACCTGTAAAGATGGCACAGCCAGCTCGGCCCGACGACTCTTTAAGCATTCAGAACAGTGAAGGTATACGGAAACATTAACCTTCAGTTCTCTTCCTCTGCTGCAGCCTGACAGACATCATTAGGGTGCAGACAGCAGCAAAGATGGATGACACTCAACAGCTCAGACCTTCATGTCAGCGGCTCATGCCACCGCTCCACATTGCAATTGAACCTTAAAAAGCTGTTATAGCAGACAAGAAATGGTGCGAGAATGTTAGTAAACCATGAGATAAATTGAAATATCAGGAGTGTCTGACTACACTTTTATGAAACAGTGAACCTGCATTGAAGTTCAAAGATCTGTGTGTTTGTTAATTATCTTTTATTGATATCTTGCTCTTGTGGTGGTGGTTGTGTAGAGGGAAAAAAATCAATCCAGTCCCGGAGGCAAATTTTATTGCTCAGAGGTTGCTCATTCAGAGCTCATGGGATTTAATGGAGCTCTCTTTTATGTTTCATTGAAGAATCAATCGGTAAAATACCTTAGGAGACATAAAAATAGAAACAAGAGTCAATTAGTGACATACAGTAAGAGTGCAGGGTTCATTTCATGTGGATGACACCTAAGAAAGTAAGTCATATTTGGTCTTGGGATAATTTGATGAGAAATGTTAATATTGTGATATCTTTTCATTGCAGAATTCAATATTTTGACAAATCTGACTACAGTTTGAGACTTTTTTTTATTTTTATTTTTTCGGAGAAACATCTGAGAAAGAGGACACTTAAATAAATGCATTGATTGTTCATGGGACATGAAACTTAATGGAGCTCTCAGTTATGTTTTATAAGGTTTATCCAACACTATCTCATGACCAATTCGTACGTATTTTACGAGGTGGCTTATTCGTACGAATTTGTACGACCTCACTTATACGATTTTATACGATTTGTCTAACGGTTAGGTTTAGGGGAGGGGTTAGGTGTAGGTCATTCGTAAAAATTCATACGAATTGTGGAACTCGTAAAATACGTACGATTTGGCAAAAATCTTATGAAATTGTACAAGTGTGGTCGTACGAATATCGTACGAATAAGCCACCTCGTAAAATACGTACCATTCTCAAATTCCATTTGAGAAATTAAAATGCACAAATGAGTCAATAGCTGACATACGGTAAGAGTTTAGAGTTATAAATTAAATTAAAAAGAGAAAGAAAAATAGACCCAAAAAGAGTGAATAGCTACATACAATAAGACTATCACAGCGGAGCTATAAAGTGAATGCAAACACCATGATTTAGATTGTTTAGTCTGGGAAGAATTTGATATGAAATGTTTGAGTTCATTTTGAGATCTCTGACTTTGGTATCTTGACAAATCTATGTTAGTTTAAAAGATTCTGACACACATGTAAGATCACTAGGATCTTTTATGAGGAGAAGCACTTGAGAAGCAGGAGAAAAGCTCGGCTTTTAATCTCAAGATAGTGAAGAGATCTCATCTGTAATTCTTTTTTCCTATGGCGTGAGATTTTAGAAAGACTGAAAAATCTGGATTATACTTCAAGTACTAAAATACATGATGTAAAAAGCCACAAAAAACACACTGTGGTTCTGCAGCAGTCTGATTTATTTTTATTTTTTTTCATGGTGAAAAGGATTTATAGAGAAAGGCAATTACTGAGGTAAATTCAGTCTTCAAATCCATGTTGGCACGGCTGATATGCTGCTTTATTTGAAGGCTCTAAACTGCATTTCATTTTTCCATTTGCTCTAATGAGCTTATTTCACATATAGAGGAACAATCAATCAGTAAAAGATGAATCACTCATGGTTTGGTGATATATGCGCTGGATTGAAAGGACGTCAGTAAAGGCAATAAATCACAGTTCTCCTAATTGCTCACTTGGGCTGTGTAGGTGGAGCCGGTCACCTTGCCGAAGGGGGAAACATTTGTCTAATCAGATGGTTGCTGAGCCCCTGTTGGCCCTTCTCACTATGAATCATAATGACCCTTAGTGACCTTATGTGACTTTAGGATTATTAAAGAAGTGAAGCCAAGTGCTAATGAGTGGGCTGAGGAAGTAGAGGAGGATACACACATACTGTACACACACTTTGGCACAAAACCAAATGAGCTTCTACATAGGAAGCATTCTAAGGCATTATAGCTCAATTCAGGTCACACTGTATGTATCCTTTGTATACATACATGCAATATAAGTGCAAAAAGTTATGCTCACAGAGGCTGCATTTATTTAATTAAAAATACAGTAAAAACAAAGATATTTTGAAATATTACAATTTAAAAGAACTCTCTAGTATTTGAATGTATTTTAAAATGTAATTTATACCTGGGATGCAAAGCTGTATTTTCAGCATCATTACTCCAGTCTTCAGTGCCAAATGGTCCTACAGAAATCACTCTAATATGCAGATTTTTTAATAATAGAACATAACTGTTACAAATTGGTGTAGTGCTAAATGTAAAACAAAGTGCGAGATGAGGATCTGGAACAAATAAGGAGTTTACTGATGACGAAGGAGAATACAGACAATATACAAGATTACATTTAGCATTAACACATCAACAAGACATTTAGGTTAGGTTCTCATACATTTACATACAAACACATCAACGACGATATCAGATCAACACTAACATACAGCTTTGACACATTTAGTATACATTCAACAATCACGGACGAGGAGGAACTGAACAGAACGGGTATTTATACACACAGAAGGTAATGAGGGAAATGGAGACAGGTGGGGATCAATCAATTAACTAAAACAAGAAAAGGAAGTTGACCAAATAAGGAAACAGAAAGATCATAAACGTGACAGTTCACCCCCTCCCGGAACGGTGCGTCCTTGCACCGCAAGAGGAATACCAGCGGAGGGAGGGTGGGGGTTCTGGAGGTGGGCGAGGAGCAGGCAAGGAGCAGGTGAAGAGGGAGCATGGAGGTAGGGACCAGGGCGGAGTGGATGGAGGGAGGAGCCAGGGAGGAGCCCGGAGCAGGAGGAGCCAGATGGTCCTCCAGAGACCAGCCAGGACGGAGATCCATGGTTGATTCGACGGCGGGAGGAGCCATGGTGAAGGGGCCGACGACACCAGGGGGCCGACAGGCGGAGACTGCACCGGTGGGTGAGGAGCCCAAGATGGAGCAGCACAGCCACAGAGCCAGGGTGACGTCGAGGATCCGGAGGGCCTAGGTGGAGCAGAAGGCTCAGGCGACCAAGGTGGAGGCGGGGTCCTGGAAGACCGCTGTGGAGCCGGAGCGACCGAGGATGGAGGTGGAACCAGAGGGAAGGAGGAGCCTGACAGAGCCGGAGGGATAGAGTGATGAGGTGGAACCAGAGGAGTGGAGTCCTGAGGCGGCGGATGGTCGACGACTGACCAAGGTGGAGCCGGAGGGACGAGGGAGCCCGGTGGAGCAGGTGGGATGCCAGGCCACGGTGGAGACGAGGGAGCTAAGAGCCAAGGCGGAGCCGCTGGGTCGAAGGACCGAGGAGGAGTCCAGGGCTCGGAGGCTGGAGGAGGAGAAAGGGCCTTAACGCGCGAAGGCGGAGCTGGAGACTGGCAGTCCAGCGGCGAACCGCCGCGCCCAGATGGCGCGGCCTGAGGGTGAGCAGCGGGACTGACTGGCACCAGCAGGGATGATGAAGAACTGGCTGGTCTAGGAGGAGGAGAGAGAGGAAGGATGGGAGGAAAGACAGGAGGATCAGGGCTGGACGGAACCAGCAGAAGTGGAGCAGAGGGACCGGCAGGTCCAGGAGGAGGTGGGAGAGGGAGGCCGGGAGGGAACACAGGAGACACAGAAGATTCAGAGCTGGGCAGAACCAGCGGAGACACAGAAGATTCAGAGCTGGGCGGAACCAGCGGAGACACAGAAGATTCAGAGCTGGGCAGAACCAGCGGAGAAACAGAAAATTCAGGGCTGGGCGGAACCAGCGGAGAAACAGAAAATTCAGGGCTGGGCGAAACCCGCGGAAATGGAGCAGAGGTAATGACTGGAGGAGGTAGGAGTGGGAGACTGAAAGGGTATACAGGGGGATCAGGGCTGGACGGAACCAGCGGAAAAACAGGGGATACAGGAATTACCTCCATAGACCAGTCCATAAGATCCATAAGTTGCTCCATATTTCCTGAGACCGGATACAGCTCACCCTCAGTCGCGGAAGTGTGGGCAGGGCGTTCCTCCACGCCCTCGATCTCCACAAGGACTCCCACGATGCACGGTGTTGCCGGCTCACACACCTGGTCAGTCGCGCACTCGACGTCCTGCTTTGGCTCGGGCTCTGCGGCGGGCTCTGGCTCGTGCACCGTGCACCGTGCTTGATGGTGGCTGGCTGGTCTCTGGGTCGGGAGTGGGGCTGGAGATATCCTCTTCGGCGGTGCTGATGGTAAATGAAGATCCATTTTTCTCCAGCACCCACTCCACAAAAGCGGCGAAATCCTCTCGGGGACCGTTCGCTGGTAGGCGTGCCTTACTCCGCTCGCTCAGGCCGGTATAGAAAAAGTTAGAGAGCGAGCGGTCGGGGAAGTGGGTAAGGCACGCCAGATCTAAAAAGTCCCTGGTATGGTCCTCCAGCGAACGGTCCAGTTGCTCCAGGCACAGGAGACGGACTGCTGGGATGGCCATTCTGGGAGAGGGAAAAAAAAATATAAAAAACCAAAAAGAAAGAAAAACGCCGCTAAATTAACTAAACTGTTTTGGTCCGTGATTCTGTTACAAATTGGTGTAGTGCTAAACGTAAAACAAAGTGCGAGATGAGGATCTGGAACAAATAAGGAGTTTACTGATGACGAAGGAGAATACAGACAATATACAAGATTACATTTAGCATTAACACATCAACAAGACATTTAGGTTAGGTTCTCATACATTTACATACAAACACATCAACGACGACGATATCAGATCAACACTAACATACAGCTTTGACACATTTAGTATACATTCAGCAATCACGGACGAGGAGGAACTGAACAAAACGGGTATTTATACACAGAATTTTTTATACACACATTTTTTTTACTAGATTAAAACATATTTTAGAGTTATTTACATCTCTAATTTAGATTTAGTTTAAGTTGAAGCAATAAAAATATTTACTGGAAATAAAATTAAAACCAAAACTGAAATAAATATAAATTATAAGTAAATAATAAAATAACTAAAATATTTCAATAAATAAACAAAAAAATATAAAACAAAAATAACAAAAATATACAGATTAAAATCTAATTCAAAATATTATTATAAACCAAAATACTACACAAATAATAATAAAATGACACTGAGAAACCTTTGTTTTAGCACAGCTAGTGACCATTAGTTACTGTGGCTCAGTGGTAGCGTATTGAGTTAGCAACACAAAAGATTGTGGGTTCAATTCCCATGGAACACATACCGGTTAAACAATACATTATAGCCTGAATGCATTGTAAGTCGCTTTGGATAAAAGCGTCTGCTACATGCATACATTAGTGACCAGTGGCTGTCAAGCTCCACAAGCTTTGGTCATATATGTTCATGATTTGATCAGGGAACAGACTGAAATTTTATTTCAAAAGACTTGCAATGCACATTCACTAATATGGTGCTCTTTGTGTCATATTTAGTGATTGTGGTCATGGTCTGCTTCACTGTACAGAAAGAGCAGCTATTTTGCCTAACATCTCCTTGTGTAACACGAAGAGAAAAAAAAAAGACATCAACATGAGGGTGATGGTGTCAGTCAATCATGAATCTTCACTTTGGAGTGAACTCACACTTGAAAGATCACTCATTAAGACTTCAAGGAGCCATACACTGTATTGTTGGGCTCGAGTGAACATGTCTATCTCATTAGGGATCGAAGGCAGACAATTTCAGAGGAATATGTAAGAAAAATTGACTGCATCACCCTATGCGTCTGACATGCAAGACCAACCAAGCTCTGACGCACCCCATGGTGAACACAGTGTATTTGTACCCAGATAACACACACACAACCAGGAGTGAACTTTTTTTTCTGTGTAAAGTGTGTGATAGTCCATCACTGAAAACTGTGACTGAGATGGGTATTGCTTCGGAAGCTCAGAAAATGCCAGTACGATTACAGTGACCTATCTATCTCTATCTTTCTCTGGAGCTCAGTGGTGCGTGTTATGACCGTTAAACTCCTGCGCAGGAGGTGTGTGATAAAAACGGCCACCACTAAGCTCTGATTCAGCATTTCATACAGGCTTTATCTCTGAATGAAGCTCTATCGGTTTTGTTTCCAGTGGCTGTGGCAGGCGGATAACCTCTCTCAGAGGAACAGCATTCAGCGGGAAACCTGCAGTCTGAGGATAACTATCTGAGAGCCGCAGACACTGCCAAACGTGGCTTTTAACTCAAAAGATGGCCGCTAACGTTATTAGGAACCGTCAAAATTATATGGTATAAGCCAAAATGTAAGAACGATAATTTGTTTCTTCAAGAGATGTGCTATAAAACCATCTACTGGCCCACTTACACATATTTGGCTGAAATATATTTCAGATATATTCTAAAAATATGTTATGAACAGCTGCCAAAGGAAGTATAAAGTTGAAATGGACAATTCGAGTTCCAAATGCCAAAATATATTACAAAATGTACTTTAAAGGCCAAGAAAATATATTTCAGACTGTAAAAAAGAGTAAATGCTAGTTATATATATATCATTAAGCCAGCTAGACAAGAATATGAAAAATCAAAATGACGATGATAATTTACAGTTTTGTGACAAGTTTAGTTTCACCAAGTGACGGAGACGAGATGATTTCGAGTGGCACAAAGACCAGTGAAATCTGACAGAATATCACAAGAAAAAAACAGCTAACGGATAAAAATGTTGTGAATTTGTGATTAGAGTACAAATCAAGCTCGAGTCATTATCACCTCATCATCCTCTCGCCATCATTTTCAGCATAAACTAATGCATCATTTTGCTTTAAGACTGGTAAAAAATATTTGAGCCATATACTTCCTCAATTTCATTACCATCTGGTGTGTCCAAAGAGAGCATAAAACTCATCCCACATTTAGTGTTTTAGCCCTGCAAGATAAGTGTGCAAATAAAACAGCAAAAAGAGAGTCCAAATTGAGCTGCTGATTTACTGCTAAAGCCAATTCTCATCTCATCACCCCAGAAGTTCAGTCCTAATTCAGACTTATTAAAAATTCAGCGTTATTCTCCTGCGGCTCAAATAATAACATTTCCGACAGGATGGCGCCGATGCTTTATTTGATAGAGGAACATTCAGTTTTGCAGACATTTCAGCTAAATGGAGCCTATCGGCAGGACATGTCTTTTCAATGAAAGGACAAGTGCAGCAAGCCATTTCTCACTTTCTCTTTAGCTCCTCATTTTATTTTTCATATAAAAGCCTATTCTGATGACAGAGAGCCTTTAGCAAGTGATGACGTCCCGCATAGAGGCCATGCATATTCACATGCCGCTGATAGTCCCAGTTTCTGCTCAATTTCCTCCAGGTTTCCAGCTGAACAAAGGAAACCTTCTGCTGTCATTAAACTTACACCTCATCATGCCTCTAGGAACCAGACACACTTTCTCGCAAAATGGACAGATCGCTTGGTTCCTACCTTTGAAGTCCCAAATGGCTTCTTTCTTCTGCTTCCAATTTGGCTTTCAGACAGTCTGGCCTCTTGGCTCTCTGCTGCAGGGTCCGATCAGACTCCCTCTACTTTTTTGTTTTTCAACTCTCTGTCTCCAGTCCCTTCAGTCTAAAACGGGATGCTTTCATCCCACCGTGACAACCCATGACCACCACAGTGCACTGTGAAAGAGCCTTTTCAATAAATAGCACACTCAATAATAAAAATCTGGCTTTATTTACTGACCCTCACGCTGTTCCAAACCCTGCCATTTCTGTCTGTGAAACATAAAAGGAGAATTTCAAAGCATCATGCAGTTGTTTTCCAATAACAATTCATATGAAATTTAAGAAAAAAACAACAACGATAACTTTAAGAGTTCACGCAAAAATCATCATATATTCAGGTTTGTTAGATTATGTAGTATTAAGGGATCTAAAATATGGTCATACAGAATAAGGCATTAATATGTGCCTTATAAATACTAATAAACAGCCAATATGTCGGTAATATACATGCTAATTGGCAACTTAATAGTGAGAATTGGTCCTTGGTGAAAGTGAAGACGTCTTGTTTTATTCTTTAAACAGAAGTAAAACATCCTGTGGTTACAACGATTTGTTCAATTCACAGCCAATTATCACTCATATGAATGATTCTGAAGACATTATTTTATGCCTGATCTTGATTTTAAAGTCAGAATATGGTACATTTTCTGCTATATCTGTTATTTTTACTATACTCAAACAGCAACAGGAAATGACCGATTTTGTAGGGAAAACGCTGATTTATTTTAACATGCATTTATGTAAAATTCTTGGGCATTAAATGGAGTATTTGCACATATTTTTCTTTTGCAGATTGCTGATAGATTTGTAATACTTATTTAATATTTTATATAATACTTTTATGTTGAAAGTGCTTTAAACCTGATACATATTATTTGAAAAGTCTTCATTGTTATTTTGTGCAAAAGCTATATGATGAAATGTTTGTTAATAATATTTTTGAACTCAGCATCATATGTAATATTAGACCTTTTCGCAAATCAGCAGAAATGTTTTTCATGATGCAGTTCTGTGTAATCAAAAGGTGCCCAATGTTGTTTTGGACCCAGCTATTCTTTAAAATATCTCCTTTTGCATTCTGCAGAAGGAAAAAAGGTTTGGAAACACATGACAAGGAGCAATGGCGACTTGTGCACAAAATAATGTAACATTGCTTCTTGCATGTTTAAAAAACACTTTGAAATGTACTGTGAGTTGCTCTAAAAGTGCATTCAGTTTTCTGTGAAACAGATGATGGTTATGTTGATTGTTGAATGTATTGTGGCGGTTCAGAAATTTCCACTGCTCTATACAGTATGTTTGAAAATACGTAATGACCAATGACATTAAACCAAAACGATAGCATTAATAAGAGCAATCTTGAGATAAAAATGCATTTTCTGAAGCAAACGTGTCATCAACTTTTGTGTTTCAACCCGGATTTCAATGTGAGCTACTGAGCAAGTTTACTACTGTATGTCATAAATAAATATGGAACTAGTTGTGTGATGCAAACCTCAAAATGAATGAGTTAAAAATCAGGCACTGTAGTAAGTTCTAGTAAGGGAGGGGGGCTGCATAATGATTCTTAAACCTTAGGCTACGATATGATACGAACGAATGGAATAGGCACAGCACACTCACCAATCAAACAGATAGTCATAACGGTCTTACCAAGTAACTGTACGATGTTCCACCTGGTTTTATCCGAATGCAGATACGAATCATTTTGTGATTGTTACAGATACGAATACAGATAAAAATACTGGCTGTTACATGAAAATTTAAATAGGTAATGTCATAATTATAAAGATCTGGCAATTTACACACCGAATGAATAAGCATTTATTGATAAGAACTATTTAATGTCTTTTCATTTACAGTAGCATGAACCACGAGTAGTTGAGTAACTTATGCATTTTTTAAATAAGAAATCGGCTAGCAGAAATCAGTAGTCATGCAAACCCTAGCATAAGGTAACCCTCTGGAGTCGATTAGTGCGTATACGTTTTATGAGTCATTTTCTCCTGATAACCCCGAAAAGAACTTAAATTACACTTTCAGTTTTAATCGTACAGATAAGAGCAATACATCAATCGAATCTGTAAAGGGTCTACTTTTTTGTATACAGACATAATAACAACAGAACTTTGTGCACTTATAAAATAAAGATAACAAACAAGGTGTGCTGTCTGCAGCCTTTGTCTGCGCTGATCTTCATTTAAAAACGAGGCATTAAAATGAACTGTAACTCCGTGAATATTCAACGAAGAGACATGAGAGATATATTTATAGAAAGCTTGACATGTCTACTTTTAAACTAAACAAGAAAACAGATATTCAGTGATAAAGTAATCCATATGAAAACAACGCGATGTCCGTTTTTCACGTCTTCCTTCATTATCTTCTAATGTGACCACACCCCCGCGCTGAATGCTCTATTCAGATTAGAATGTTTCAAACTGAAGTGCGCGGCTTGAGTACACCCATAACAGAAGACAATGCAGCCAGACTGTTCTCCAAGTTTTTTTTATTTTACTGTTTGCTTCGTGATGAGAGGAATACGACATAATTCACCCCAAAAAGATGTGATGTGGTTGAGTATTTGAGAAATGGATTTCCTCAGAAAAAAAAGAATGAAGCACTTTATTCAGCAGAGATCATAAACATGAGTAAGTCTCTTTTTATTTATTTATATACTTGTACTAGTTTTCACATAACGTGTAAACATTTTTCTAGTTAGACTTTTTCCAAAGACTTTTTCCAGACTATAATTCCTGATTAAATGTATAATCAAGTGAAATATTATTAAGTTTCAATAACAATATACAATACTATACCATTCAAAAGCTTGATGTAATTAATATAAATTTAACAAATAAAGATAAGTGTAACAAAAGTAACAAACAATGCTGTTCTTTCAATTTATTCCCCCTAAAAAACCTGGAAAATAAAAGTATAAGAGAGCATTAGTCAGGTTAAACCAGTGTAATCCAAATGGATGGAAATTTGATATGCAATTCGCACTCATAAATCTTAAATTTAGGTCTAAATATTTGTCAAAAACACAATGTTAAACTGTAACTCTCTCTCTCTCTCTTTTAATTGGTTTGTTTACAAGAATTGTTTGAATTTTACTTATTCACTTGAATGAAAGCGAGACAACAATTTAGGAGGTCATGTTTGATTATCACCAGCTGTAAAGCTCAACTGTGACAAAAAACAACAACGCTGCATTTTGACGCACTGTGTTTACTGCACGTTGGTAGAAGTAGCTTGTTACTGGAGAAGCTACATTGTTTTAAAAACAGCAAAGGTACTGTCACACTGTTGTTAAGATAGTGGAGTCGCTTCCTCTAGTTTGTTTCTCTCCTCTCAAACTACACAAGTCCGAAAACAGTTTACCCAGAGATCAGAAAATGTTGTTCTCATTAGGGATAAAGATAGTCAGTGGAGCCTTACTGCTCATGAATGGCTCATCCGTCAATACGTGTCTGTTTTTAGCAGACCTTCAGCAAAAATAGAACAATAATTGCGCCAATTAGTAACAGTGGGGAAAACAGAAGGAGCTGTTTGGTGCGGAAATGAATGCTGGTGTGCTGGATTGAAGAAGAAGGACTTCAAAATAAAGGAGTAGTGCACCAAAAAAATAGGATGTTTTTTTTTTTGTGGAGCACTACAGGAGAAGTTTTAAATCATTGCTTTTTAAATATATACTGTACAAATAATAGAATGAGTATGATGTATTATTATAGGTGATATTACGCTTGCCAAGCTCTGATTTCTGAGAGTAGCACGGAGAGGCAACACTAATGCGGTGTTTGATTTGCACTCTTTTCATTCATAAAGTTTACATTCATTGACTTCACACTCTATTGCTGCCTTTAGAGGTCTGTGTATAATTATTGCACTGATCACGTGGCTCAAGTGTTATCTAACAAACACCAGACTGTGACAGTCTCAGCCGAATATTCAGGCAGAATTATTCCTTGTCTGTTATTAGTTTTTGAAGCCATTATCCATGCCATTCCGAATTAGGTATTCTGCTTCCTAATTATTACATTACATATTTTAATTTTGTAATTAAATATGGGCGTAAATGGCTGCCCACTGCTCCGGGTGTGTTTTCACGGTGTGTTTGTGTGCACTTTGGATGGGGAGAGCAAGAATTCTGAGTATGGGTCACCATACTTGGCTGTATTTCATGTCATTTCGTAGATTAAAGGCAATTCTAGGCTATTTGCATAAATGATACTCAATTATTTAATTGAAATAAAATAGATTCCAATAGTTAATAATAAAATGTCCATGTTTTCTTTCTTTCTTTTTTTGGGGTGCAGAAATATTATCTGTTTCTTACCTGTTTCATTCCTATGACTGAAGGCTATTAGATAATGTTAAAACCGTGTAATCCAAATACATGGAACATTTTTATTGCAATTCAAATACATACATCTTAACATTTTCTTAATATTTAGAGAACATCATCATTTAATTCAAACTGCCATGCTTATTGTTTTTGTACCGTATAAACACTGGACTGACATTACCTTCTTACATGTCTTTAATGTAGTTCTCCACTTTTGGTTTGGATAACTTGGCTGTAGTTTAATTCCTTTACATTATGTGTAGCTACAGTTAATGGAAGCTACAGTTAACAACAACACTGGAGGTCCATATTGAAGGTAATTGCACTACTTTGAAAGATCATGGAGACTACTTTCGTTCAGGGACCAAAAGGGCTGCTGAGGCTTTGAAGATAAGCAGCGATGCAGTCCTCCCAAGAATTCAATTCTATTAAGCGCAATTCTTTTAACAGTATCTCTTAATAAATCAATACCAATTCCAGACCTCCAGGTAATTCCAATCAAATGCCACTGTTTAGTGCCATTTACTTTCAGGCTTGTCTCTGGCTGACAGAAGTATTTACCACTGATTTTCCCCAGTTTCTCATCGAGTGCTTCAAGACTGCCTCTTTAAAATCAACATTAAATGACAACTGACCCTGTTTGCACTACCTTATTAATAGATGTTCCTGGTGTTATTGTGCATGATTCTCCCTTTGACATACTGCATCTAAGCATCTGGGTTAAACATCTGGACAAGTGTGCTGAAGTCTGCAAATTCAAACTATAGAAATAGCAATTCATAAGCCACTTAACTGCACGTTACTCCCGGGGAATAAAGGTGTTCTGTACATTCCATTACACAATGTGTCTGAAAATGAAAAATATAATGAGAACAACAGATTAAGGACTGAGGCGAAATGCACAATAAGCCTAGTATGATATGTAAAGGATAATGTAATTTAAGCTGATCATTATTGCTAAATAAACCTCAATAGAGTGATCTCATCTGTATTGTCCCGAAGGGGTTTATTTTACGATAATGACCATCTGACTGCACAATATTCTGCTCATTATATGGCTTCTTAAATAAATACATGAACATAAAAATTTAAATTTGAGTAAATAATTTTTTTTTTATTATATTAAATAAGAGAGAGAACATAGAATGATAAGAAACACAAAATATATGTTGAGTAGGAAGTGGTTGTGTGCTTCCATAGACAAATATATAGTTTTGTGCAATTATGCAACACTATCTGGCTCAGTATTATATGGTATATTGAAAAAATAAATAACATTTTACAAAATATAAAAATAAATATGACAGCATACATTTTTATTTAGGAAATTCTGTTATGAATATTATTTTATTTTATGTGTGTGTGTGTGTGTGTGTGTATTAATCATATTAATATATGTATATGTTTAGAATTTATAATTTTTATTATTTATTTATATATAAATTTATAATCGTTATATTTCTACACACTATAAATGATAAATTCTGGAAAAGTATAAAATTAAAATGATAATATTTATTATTAATATATACATATATATATATATATATATATATATATATATATAATTATTATTATTTATATAGTATATATAACATTATTATGTTTGCATATAAAATACACTTTGTATAAAATTATTATATTATAAAACTATTTAATTATTTATTGTAAAATGAAAAGTACACATTTTATAATATGTTGTTCATGGATTTTGAGTTTGTTTTCATTTATCCCACGTGTTCCTTTGACCTAGTTTCTGTCTCTCCTTTGATTAGTTCATTCAGTTCACCTGTGTCTGTTTGTCTTCTCATTAGTTCCCTAATTTAGCATCTGTATTTAATTTCTCCCTGTTCTGTTCAGCCCTTTGCTGGTTATTAGTTTATGTGGATTTGCTTTTGCTCTGTTCTGTTGGATTTACCCTGTTGTTTCCCTGTGGATTTATTAAAGGGGGGGTACAATGGTGTTTCATGTATTCAGAATTGTTCACAGTGTTAAAGAGATGGATTCTCATGCTAAACATGGCCAAAGTTAAAAAATAATTTAGAAGAATGACTGAGAATTTCTGTGCCGAAAATCTTACTTCCGGGTTGGTACAAGTTTTGGCTGGTTTTTTTTTCGATTGTGGATCTAATGACGTAGACCAGAACGGAAGTCCTTAAATGAGCATTTCTCCCAGAAAAGTGTGCCCGCGCACACACATTGACCAGAGGAGGGCAATCAACGCGCTTCAAAATCGTTGGCAGCGCTGCATAGGATTTGTCCGAGAATGCCTCCAAATAAGTGCATTTTGGATGTGAGGGAAAGTTTACCGCGTAAGCTTCCCCAAGAACCCAGCGTTACATGAACAGTGGATGCAGTTTGTTTTCCTGGGCAGCAACTGAGTGTATCAAGTGCATTTGTGTGTTCTGGTCATTTGAGTGACAAGGCCCAAGTCAACATGGAGCCGTCCCTGTGATAAAAGACCCCATTCATGTATGTACAATTGCATCAGATTTCTGTATTTTGTTGGAAATCAGCATATAAGTGAATATATGTTAATGGAAACAACACGAAACATCAACAGCAACAACAGAATCAGAAAGCTGTATTTTTCTTTTATAAATATGATAAAACTAAAGACTTTTTGGATATATGAAGGATGCAGTACTACTCTATAGGTACTCAAGATTAACATGAGATTACACTTTAAAGACTTCTCTTTTTCGTCATACGCTTTTACTAGCTTAAGCGAACCTTGACAATAATGTACTGTAATTATAAATGTTAATAACAATAATGTTAATATAATTAATTATTTTATAAATTGTATTTTGTATATATTGATTATATAATATAATATTCATAATTAATATGTATATATACATATTAATATGTATAATGTGTATACACAATGTGTATATAATGTGTATAATTTGTATATTATGTGTACATGTATATACATTTTTTTTTAATAATTTAAATTAGAACAGTTAAACCAGTCTCCCTGTATAGATGGCATATCATCATTGCACTTTACACTACCTCATATGCTATTTCACTGAAAATTGCACAGTGGCATTACCATTAGCCATAGATGGTGGTTAGTTTATCCTGCAGCAATCAATTTAAAAGAGCATTCAGAGGAAATAACAGACCCACTGAAAGCAAATCTTTATAGCGAGGCTTTAAAATTGGCCGTAAATCAAATCAGCAGGCTGTTAAGGGTCATCTACTATATATCTGACTGATAAACCTGCAGCCAGAGGGTGCAAACATGGACTGTACCATCTCAGGCCAAAGATAACAAGCTGAATTTCAGAGTGGCCCGGCTATGAGACTTTCAACGCTCCATCGCCTCAGCAAGCGAGTGCTTGACTGGAGCGCAAAGCAAAAAATCTGAGGATGATGGTGGCTTACAGCGCACCATATGTCACTGCCGCCAAGTCCTTCTCATCCCTGTGAGCCATGCCAAGTGGATTTCCTGTCCAGTCAACCTAGCGCTCTCGAACGGCTGCCAGAATATCAATTACAGCGCTTCGTCGCGATGATCTGCGGGGAGTGAAGTCACGAGCTGGGATGAGACACCGGGACAGGGAGTGCTGGATCATTCTTATCTGATGGAGCTGCGTGAGATCTGGGAATTAAATCTGCCAACAGCAATCAGAACAGACTGATCTCATTAAAGGGTTACAAAGGTTTACAAACCAAATAAGACACACAACACAGAACAAGCCTACAGGTGAAAGGCCTCATTCATGAAACACAATCAAAACGAATGTCTGTGTCAATCATGTGTACAGTCATTCTTCCTTAAATTGATTTGAAAATTTAACAATGGTTTTTACTAAAACTTTAAATAAAATAACTTATTTAAATAAAAATTAATATATTTATAAATTATCATTTTAAAAATTGAATTTATAAATATAGTTTAATTAAAAGGTCTTTTTATAGTTGTTACTTTATACATGTGCTGGTCATATAATTAGAATATCATCAAAAAGTTGATTTATTTCACTAATTCCATTCAGAAAGTGAAACTTGCATATTATATTCATTCATTACACACAGAGTGATATATATGATATATAAATATGTTTATTTCTTTTAATTTTGATGATTATAACTGACAACTAAGGAAAATCCCAAATTCAGTATCTCAGAAAATTTGAATATAACTTAAGACCAATACAAAGAAAGGATTTTTAGAAATCTTGGCCAACTAAAAAGTATGAAAATTAAAAGTATGAGCATGTAGAGCATTCAATACTTAGTTGGGGCTCCTTTTGCCTGAATTACTGCAGCAATGCGGCGTGGCATGGAGTCGATCAGTCTGTGGCACTGCTCAGGTGTTATGAGAGCCCAGGTTGCTCTAATAGAGGCCTTCAGCTCTTCTGCATGGTTGGGTCTGGCATATCGCATATGTGCAGGTGCCAAGTCCTGTTGGAAAATGAAATCTGCATCTCCATAAAGTTGGTCAGCAGCAGGAAGCATGATGTGCTCTAAAACTTCCTGGTATATGGCTGTGTTGACTTTGGACCTCAGAAAACACAGTGGACCAACACCAGCAGATGACATGGCACCCCAAACCATCACTGACTGTGGAAACTTTACACTGGACCGCAAGCAATGTGGATTGTGTGCCTCTCCTCTTTTACTCCAGACTCTGGAACCCTGATTTCCAAAGGAAATGCAAAATTTGCTTTCATCAGTGCGCATAACTTTGGACTACTCAGCAGCAGTCCAGTCCTTTTTGAAGCGAGACGCTTCTGACGCAGTCTGAAAGTGAAAGTGACGTGACATACAGCCAAGTATGGTGACCCATACTCAGAATTCATGCTCTGCATTTAACCCATCCAAAGTGCACACACACAGCAGTGAACACACACCTGGAGCAGTGGGCAGCCAATTTATGCTGCGGCGCCCGGGGAGCAGTTGGGGGTTCGGTGCCTTGATCAAGGGCACCTAAGTTGTGATATTGCCAGCCCGAGACTCAAACCCACAACCCTAGGGTTAGGAGTCAAACTCTCTAACCACTAGACCATGACTTCTCCTGTTGTTTAAGAGTGGATTGACACAAGGAATGCAACAGCTGAAACCCATACCTTGCATATGTTTGTGCATAGTAATTCTTGAAGCACTGACTCCAGCTGCAGTCCAATCTTTGTGAATCTCCCCCACATTTTTGAATGGGTTTTGTTTCACAATCCTCTCCAGGGTGCGGTTATCCCTATTGCTTGTACACTTTTTTTCTACCACATCTTTTCCTTCCCTTCGCCCCTCTATTAATGGGCTTGGACACAGAGCTCTGTGAACAGCCAGCCTCTTTTGCAATGACCTTTTGTGTCTTGCCCTCCTTGTGCAAGGTGTCAATGGTCGTCTTTTGGACAACTGTCAAGCCAGCAGTCTTCCCCATGATTGTGTAGCCTACAGAACTAGACTGAGAGACCATTTAAAGGTCTTTTCGGGTGTTTTGAGTTAATTAGCTGATGAGAGTGCGGCACCAGGTGTCTTCAATATTGAATCTTTTCTTTGAATTGCAATTTAGAACATTCCTCTTAATTACAAAATTTCCAATTCCACCTAAATTATAATTCATTAAAGCAAGCTGATAAAATTTGAGACCCGTCTAACATTGTTTTCTACTGAAGCACAGCTGGTTTTGTGAAATATAAAGCTTTTTCTACATAGCCTCTTCAACTTCACAAACTATTAGAATGAAATGGATAGCTGCCACATCAGTTTTGTTGTAATGTAAGTCTCACAGACATAAAAAACTCTTGCAGACGGTAACATTCACACCAAATACCTTTTCCCAGACAATATTACATGATCAATGACGATTGTATGTCAGCATACGGCCTGATGTCGAAATTGCCATTTCTCACCAACATAGCCTATTGTTTGCATACAACTCAAATGGACAAAAGGAACATAAACGTGGTGCTCTACATATTCCAAGCAACACAATAGCTTTCAGTGTGGAAATTTTGAGCAAGACTTGGAATATAGTGTCGTATGGACTATTTTTATGTTGCTCGGCAGTATAAATTAACAACCACTTGTTGTATGGAAAAGATCAGTTATTATATTCCTGCCTCCTTTTGTGTTCCATAGAAGAAAGAAAATAACACGGCTGGAACGACACTGAGGGTGAGTAAATGATGAAAAAAAAAAGAAGCTATTTTTAGGTGAACTACTCTTTTCAGTGGCGGAGCAGATGACAGATGTATTGTATGTCTGTGAGGTTGCGTGAAGCGGGAGAAGGTGTGCGGTAGGATGTGTTCGGAGATAGTTCTCTGGGGTTTCTCAGGCAAGAACTGGAGCTTTGATCCTCCCTTTCTCTTTCACTGGACTGATGAGATGAGACTGCCTGCCTCCCATCAAATACTCTCTCTCTCCTTTTTATTCTCTCTCTCGTTCTCAGACTTTTTTCCTTGTTCTTTTTTTTTTCAATCAGTCCACCATAACTCAATATGCTCACCTTTTCTCACATTCTCTAACTCAGTGAGCTTTCGTCTCTCTCTCATTCTCACACTCATTTCTTTCCATTTCAATCTGCTTCTATGTGAGTCTCTGGCTCTGCTTCAAAACCCAGCAAGCTCTCTACATAGGCATCGTACTGTAGGTGTAGTCCTATGAAAAAACAAGGGTGTGTTTGCAATTGGCAGGTTTGATTTGATTGAAACTAATTCTTGTGTGATTGCTCTGTTAGATCGATTCATTTGAATAAGTGTTAACACTGGCAACCAAATATTGTTGCGCACCAAACAAATTTTGGTGCGGTTCCAACATGTCACACTTCATGTTCACATTTCATGTTCACTAGCATTGGGCGATATGCCCCATAATCAGTCTGTGAGATACACAATATCATCCAGCTAATTATTATTATTTTTTTACTTAGTTTAATAGCCAGAGAGTGAATGAACTCCAGGGTACGGCTAAAAGCAACCTAATGTTAGTGGAATCTATTAACTACACATTTTACCTTTTGAGTCAAGTAACCTACTTTGATGTGACTGAATTTGTTTTTAACATAATCACTTACATTTCCTCAGTTACAGCAGCTACAGAAAACAAGCAAAGAACATTTAGATTATAAACGAACATCATCACTGACTTCAGGCTAGTGCGGGTTTAAGCAC
This sequence comes from Carassius carassius, assembly GCF_963082965.1. Lineage (NCBI taxonomy): Eukaryota > Metazoa > Chordata > Actinopteri > Cypriniformes > Cyprinidae > Carassius > Carassius carassius. Next base: position 31,382,627 of record NC_081765.1, read on the forward strand.
TTTAAAAAACACTTCCGTTCTAATCAGTGAAGCTGTCTACACTGTATGATGAATACATCTCTAATACTTATACTTTGAGAGAACTGGTGAGAGAGCAGAATTCAGTCATGCAGCTCATGCACTGAACAACAAAACTGCGGTGTTTCAGCAATGACTCATCTGAAGGCCTCTGATTGGCTGCTGGATTCATAAGCTCAACAGAATTGTGTGTAATTGGTTATGACAAGCAACGATGTAAAAACACATAAAAATTAATGTGATGGAACAAATAAGCCCTAATCTTCATTAGATAATAAGTCTAGTAATAATAATAATATAAGTCTTGATATCGTCAAAGGTATCAGCCATAGGCGATATCTCTGACTATCGTCGATACACAATACTATCGTAGGAAACAGATATATTTATTTATTTATTTATTACAATTTCAAATTATTCTTTTCTATAGTAATATATTTTAAAATGTATCCCTGTGATGCAAAGCTGAATTTTCAGCATCACTACTCCAGTCTTCAATATCACATGATCCTTATATTTAATGTATTTTTACAGTAGAATATTTGCAAAATGTTTTTGAAAGTGAAAAAGAACAATCTTATTTATATAATTTGCAGTGGAAAAACTGACATTCCATTATAATTATTTTTTTCTACAGTAAATTTTTCATTGATAAATGTTGGTATCATATGATAAAATTCTAGCAACTTTATCGGTGAAAACGGTGATACATAGTGAGTTAAGTTTCTGTGGAACTGCTGTTGACTAAATCACCCTCCACTCTGGGAATCATTTGCGTCATTAAAATACTCAGTCAAGCAAAAATAGACATAAAAAGCCTCTTGTGCCCCAGCATCACCACAAAACAGCTGTGAGTATCATTCCCCCGGTCAGAATGATGCAGAATTCATGGGTATTCTTCTTTACATTCCTGGAATCCAGTTTGAATTTTTGAAGCGGCTCGCTTGACGTTGCCGTTGCCGTTGCCACCTGGGCACGACTGCCGGAGTTCTATTGTTTCCAGGTGACAGCTTGCTCTTGGTTTCACTGTCATTAGATTTGGAGCGCCTGACCTTTCAAATCCCAGCTGTCAGAGAGTTGATCATATCTAAAACTGTTACACACTGCAATTAGAGCAAGCCCGTTCTGAACCAGGCAGATTCACTTGACAGACACCGGGCGTGTGAGAGAGAGCCATTAAACACAGCAGGGCTCAAACTCGCCTGTCATGTCAGAGTCAGCCCAAAGATGCTGGTATAAAGAGAAGATTGAATTAGCTAAAAAGGAAAAGAGTAGAAAGATCTCTCAGCAGAGCAAAGGAATGATCCACCCCTTACACAGATGAAAGAATGACCAGCGAGACACAGTCAGATCTTTGAAGTGCGAAGAGTGACTGATTATGACTCGAACCGAGCGAAAGTGCAGCTGAAATATTTACCCAGCCGGGGGTCGAGGGGCCGAGGGAACCTTCGCTGGAACGGGGCCATGGTAGGGAGAAGAGAGGCTAGCGCTTGGTCCCTCGATAGCTGTCCGCTCTCATGAGCTTTGCTCATTTGCTCTGTGACAAGACTCGCTGCCAGCTTAATTATGCATCTCTGCCATGTAAAAAAAAAATAAAAATTGCGTGAAAGAGAGAGAAACAGAGAGGGCAGAAAAATGGTCCATCTGTCCATCTCTATTATATTTTGTTATTATTGTTATTTTCAATCAATGCTGTTTGTCATCTTTACGACCGTTTGTGGGTTTTACAAATATTTAACCAATGAAAAGCATTCAAAAGAGCCTGTGACTAAACCTACTAACACCATTGGATCCTCAAATTAAGTGAATCCTCATATCTCCATCTGCCTTCAGAATGCAGTGCCGCAATGCAAGGGTAAATACAGAACTGATGTTTGAATAATACAGCATTGTCTTTACTCAAGAAACACTGTCTATAAAAGCTAATGTTTTTCTGTGTGTTGAAGAGAGGTAAAGAGTCTTAGAATTTGCCATCCAGGTGTAGCTAATATATTGTTTCACATATCCCGTGCATTGTGCTTTATGTTTTATATCACATGATTTTGGACAAATGTATTCGACAACAAAAAAACTAAGCGCCCATATAACTTCAGTAAACTTGATGAACTGTAAAATGATAAAAATGTAATGCGATGCACTTACAGCCTCAGATGCAGCTGTTAATGATAGACAAAACACATATAGCTGTCATTCGCTGGTCAGAAACCTTATAACTCCATTTGAGCTTGATTTTCATAAATTGTTAATATTATAATGGTACATGCAATTTATTTATTTATGCTTTTTTTTTCATTTCCTGAAAGTGGGAATTGGTTTTGGACATATAAACGTTTCTGCCCAACAGTGACGATGAGAAAATTTGTTGTTATATCATCTCCAACGACATAAAGCTACCTGTGACCTTGTGTTTCTACCTGACTTAAAGGGGTCTTATGATGTTGCTAAAAAAACATTATTTGTGTATTTGGTGTAATGCAATGTGTTTATGTGGTTTAAGGTTAAAAAACACATTATTTTCCATATAATATACGTTAGTGTTGCTCCTCTAGATTTTTGCTGGAGGAAACAGCTGTGGTGTGATGAGGGGGTGAAAGCAGCGAAAACTTTAGAGTAGATGGGAAACTGATAGCTTCTTCGTGACCTTTTGTAAACTGAACTGCACAGACACAGATACAGTATTATAACAATCTGTCGATAAACACCACCTTCTGTCCTATGTTTCTTTTTGAGTCTGCTCGCACTGCGGATTGAAGAGCACGCTGAAATTTGAAAGGGGACTGACTCTGAAGCAATCACGAATTTGTGTACAGTTTATGGAGCTAAATGATATAGCCCTGCTAAAAATGTCCTAGTGATGCACATGCTTCTTAATTCCATTTCGGAGAACCAGGACAAATATTTCAATTGCTCGCTTAGGCATTTAAGTGGCACTGAAATGAGGCATAAAATCTGCGTTCTGATTCGGTTCTAGTACATACCGGTTGCATACATAGGTACCCAACCCTGCTTACAATGGCTTCATCGCTGCAGTTCAGAGAGTGCTCTGCATTGTTGGACATAGTGGACGTTTAGTACACTCTCAATATTAAAGCTACAGAAGCTTAATTTGTTTGGGGCAGTACCTTTTCAAAAGGTACTAACATATATAATTTAGGTACTAATATGCACCCTTGAGTAAATAAGGTACAAAGGTGAACCTTTTGAAAAGATGTCTTGGTGCGGTGCGGGAGAGAAACACGTAACGAGGAAGATGATTATACAAAGTCTTTAATAATCCACATAGGGGTAATCCATAGGGAGAAGGCAGAGACACTCGTAAACATCAAAGAGACCGGAGAACCAAACACTGAACAGAATACAACTTATAAGGGTATGTTGATGAGAGTAATTGACACGAAACACCTGAACATGATGACACAACCAAGGGGAGACAGAAACTCAAAGAATATAAGGGACGGAAATGAAAACAAACACATAAGTCCATAAAGTGTGACAGTGACAGCATTTGTCCTGTACCTTTTTTTTGTCTAAGAGTAATGTAATTAGAGGGCTGCACAACTGATCTGATTATAAATGAGTTAAATTAGTTAAATAATTCAGAAACTATGAAATGAATATTAATGCTCACATGCAATGCTGACATGCAAGATCACATGCTTCAGTATCCTCATATCTATTGGAAGTAGCCACATTCAGTCACGGCTCATCTGCACAAATCTACACATCACATCGGCAAAGTGTTTTTTTTTTGTTTTTGTTTTTTTTTTACAAAATTTTATTTAAACACACAAAGACAGTAATTAGATGTTAAAATCTGAACATTCAGACCATTCTTTTTATTCTATTAAAAATGTAACTATTCCATTTTTGTTTGTATTGAAGTGCACATAGACTACACAAAAAATGAAATAGAATTACACCAAATGGGGTAAAAAAAAAAAAAAACACAACAAAAAAAGGTTTCTGGTCGCTTAACCCAAGTAGAAACGGCACGTTTAGAGAAAGTCTATTAGAGAGGAAATGATGCAGATGGGATGAGATCTTAACATGAGGTCAAAAAATATTATAAGTCAGATTAAAACAGAGCAAGCTGAGCAAAGGTCTTTAATTTAACATGACACGTTTGGGTGCAGGAAGACAGAGTGTGTGTGTATGTGTGTGAGACAGGCAAGCAGATGTGGCCTGCCTCATTAAAATGACAGCTGGTTATTGAGCACACTTGCTGACCCTGTGGGCCGTTTGCTGAAATGGGTGAGAGTGCATTATGGTCATGTCTCATAATTGAGCATCTGGACACTGAAGAATCTCAAGCTTGTCATTTCTGCATGATTTCTGATCACACACACACGCACGCACGCACGCACGCACTCACGCACTCACACACACACACACACACACACACACACACACACACACACACACACACACACACACACACAGCATTGCAGCTGTTAATCCACTGACAGACTGGGAGCTTTGCTCCAACGTAATCACATTTCTCCATGTTTGCTATACAGGTGCTGGTCATATAATTAGAATATCATCAAAAAGCTTTTTTATTTCACTAATCCCATTCAAAAAGTGAAACTTGCACATTTATTTCTTTTAATTTTGATGATTATAACTGACAACTAAGGAAAATCCAAATTCAGTATCTCAGAAAATTAGAATATAACTTAAGACCAATACAAAGAAAGGATTTTTAGAAATCTTGGCCAACTAAATAGTATAAACATGAAAAGTATGAGCATGTTCAGCACTCAATACTTAGTTAGGGCTCCTTTTTCCTGAATTACTGCAGCAATGCGGCGTGGCATGGAGTCATTTTTATCAGTCTGTGGCACTGCTCAGGTGTTATGAGAGCCCAGGTTGCTCTGATAGTGGCCTTCAGCTCTTCTGCATTCTTGGGTCTGGCATATCGCATCTTACTCTTCACAATACCCCATAGATTTTCTATGGGGTTAAGATCAGGCGAGTTTGCTGGCCAATTAAGAACAGGGATACCATGGTCCTTAAACCAGGTACTAGTAGCTTTGGCACTGTGTGCAGGTGCCAAGTCCTGTTGGAAAATGAAATCTGCATCTCCATAAAGTTGGAGATGCAGCAGGAAGCATGAAGTGCTCTAAAACTTCCTGGTATACGGCTGCGTTGACCTTGGACCTCAGAAAACACAGTGGACCAACACCAGCAGATGACATGGCACCCCAAACCATCACTGACTGTGGAAACTTTACAATGGACCTCAAGCAATGTGGATTGTGTGCCTCTCCTCTCTTCCTCCAGACTCTGGAACCCTAATTTCCAAAGGAAATGCAAAATAAACTTTCATCAGAGAACATAACTTTGGACCACTCAGCAGCGATCCAGTCCTTTTTGAAGCGAGACGCTTCTGACGCTGTCTGTTGTTTAAGAGTGGATTGACACAAGGAATGTGACAGCTGAAACCCATATCTTGCATATGTCTGTGCATAGTGATTCTTGAAGCACTGACTCCAGCTGCAGTCCACTCTTTGTGAATCTCCCCCACATTTATGAATGGGTTTTGTTTCACAATCTCCAGGGTGCGGTCCCTATTGCTTGTACACCTTTTTTCTACCACATTCCCTTCGCCTCTCTATTAATGGGCTTGGACACAGAGCTCTGTGAACAGCCAGCCTCTTTTGCTATGACCTTTTGTGTCTTGCCCTCTTTGTGCAAGGTGTCAATGTTCGTCTTTTGGACAACTGTCAAATCAGCAGCCTTCCCCATGATTGTGTAGCCTACAGAACTAGACTGAGAGACCATTTAAAGGCCTTTTCGGGTGTTTTGAGTTAATTAGCTGATGAGAGTGCGGCACCAGGTGTCTTCAATATTGAACCTTTTCACAATATTCTAATTTTCTGAGATACTGAATTTGTGATTTTTGTGAAGTTATAATCATCAAAATTTAAAGAAATTAACATTTGAAATATATCTGTCTGTGTGTAATGAATGAATATAATATACAAGTTTTACTTTTTGAATGGAATTAGTGAAATAAATCAACTTTTTGATGATAATCTAATTGTATGACCAGCACCTGTATATTTACAGCTGCAGTTAAGTCGGAGGTTGGTTAGAGAGCTCATCTATAAGTTCAGATGTTTACAGTTATGGAGACCGGAAGTCTGCATGTTAATCAGTGACCTTTATCAAGGATCAGAAGCAGCAATCCATATTCTGTTTTCAAAACATTAAAAGATGCAAATCCATGGTCAAACATGATTCATATCCAGAACAGGGCTATTACTGTTAACTGAAACTTAATTTTGTTACTTGACAAATATAAACACTGAAATAAAATAATAATAATAATAATAATAATAATAAACACACACACATACAAAACACACACACACACACACACATATATATGTGGCATTCCGTAAGTGTTACCTACAATGCCAATAATGGCACTGACCCGACTACGCCACCCCGGAAATTGGCCGGGGACCTACAGATACATAACGTAAAGCACACAGATTTGCAATGGCTGCGTCAGATAACAGACAAGGATACGCGTTTCACAGATTTATTCCTCAATACATACAATAAACAACTTTTAATAAACTTTTAATAAATCACCATAAAAAGACTGCATCAATCATGGAACAGGTTACACAGACACACACACACACACACACACAACCTACTCAAGAATCGGGGCATTCATCTTGCCTGTCCAATAAACACAGTGACTACCTGTGCTCGTACCACACCAAATTCACCTGCTGTGAACACTGCAGACCGATAGCGGAGCCACCACCACACACACAGAGGACTCTGGCTACTGCTAGGACCCCAATTCTGAGTGAAAGAGAAAACAATATAAAATACAAGCAAACAAACAGATACACATTCCATGTTATGGTTGGTCGATTAACACTCATCACATGCTACCAGAATGAGTCAGTTCGTCGCAATGATGCAATCATTCAGTGGCGGATAGTTAACTCTAACGCCCAGCACGGTCTTATAAAAATATTCTCAATTTACAATACAACGACATACTCAAAGCACATTTACAAATAAAAGAAATTCACAGACACATAATAAGACACAATAGTAGTGAAAAACCCAGTAGCTTCTCACCACAGTACTCGAATCTCAAGTCAAAAAAAGGCTAAATTTAGATGCGTCACCACAGGCTGTAAGCGCACTACCGTTCCGGTCGTCACGGAGACCCTCGTTCACTGAAATCAGAGCCATATAGAGAGAGAGTTGCGACAACGGAAGTTCGAAATGTTTCGTTGTCACGTGATTCATGTAGACTTCAGATAGTTCCAGGAAGTGCGTTGGCGGCCATTCAAACTGATAGAGTAGAGTGACAGAACTGCGATTTCTGGTAATAAGGAGTCAATAAATCAATTTATTTTATATATTTATACAACACACCAACATGTGTATGTAGCATGAGTATGTAGTTACAGCGATCTTGTTTTTAAAATATCAAATCTGGTTATTTTTGAGGATTAGTGTTCAATTACCGTTATTTAAAAAACTTATTTCAGGCTAACGTTAAGTTGTATAAACACGGGTTGCTGTTGCCTTTTTACGTTACATATTCATTTTTTTCACTTATCTCTTGTTAACTAATGTCATATTGATAGTACAGAGACAGGCTGGTGACAGGTGATTTTCAGCTCGCAACGCACAATGGGTCATTTAACTGTTAGCAGCAGTAATTAGCATGTTAACTAAATGTAAAATGAAGCTTATTGTTTACATTTCTTAAAATTACATATAGTAATATAATTGTATTATAGATATTATATCTAATGTATAATTCTTACAATACTTATTCATATACACAATATATTCAGGTTTAAAACAACTTAAGCATACTCGTGTATAAACATGTACACTGGCATTCAAAAGTAATGATGCTGAAAATTCAGGTTGGCATCACAGGAGTATATTACATTTTAAAATAGAAAACAGTAATTTTAAATTGTAATTATATATTACAAGATTACTTTTTCTTTGCATTTTTATTCAAATTAATGCAATTAGCTATATACAGCAATTAATGAATACATTTCTAATAAATTTAATAGCATGCCAAGCATTTTGTATGTGTCCTTTCTTTAATGTTGTCCTAGCATAGTCTCCACCATGGTTTACTGTGCTGCATGGGGATGCTCCACTCGGTCAGAGAAAGGTGTGCGAATGTATGGCTTCCCAGCTGACATGGAGAGGAGAAAATAATGGTTGGCTCAAGTCAGCAGGATCAATCTAAATATAAATAAAAATTACAACAACAACAAAAAATTGTTACGTAATTACTTAAATTTATTTGCACTTTTTTACATGGAAAATTATTTACCCAGGGAGCTGAGATTCATGGTGAGACATTGCAGGGATTCATCATTGTTACCTATAACATGCATTTAACCACCTTGTCATATGTACAGTATGTGGGTAGACCTTATGTGTGGAAAAAAAAGAACTTATGTGTGGAAACTAAACTGAAGTCACTCTGCAGGCACATTTTGAGGCAAACCAATTTGTCATGACCAAAAAAATTCAAGAGTAGGCTAAAACTAGATGCTATTCCCACAATCTTTGTGAATCATCCTGTGGTCAAAAAGAGGGGGGCCCCTGCTCCACGATGCACCCCTAGACCTGTAAACATACAGCAAATCGCTGCTGGTCACAGCTATAGTATTACAGGTGATACATATATTATAAGTACAAACTCGTACTAGTTGAAGTAATATTTCTAATTTTTAAGTGATGTGACATTTTCAATATTTAAAATTAGCAATACCATATATTCTGCCTCTATCAGTTTCAAAGGTTGAGGAAAAAAAGAATGAGAACTCAGAGAAGGGAAAGTGACAGTGAAGAAATAGAGGACATGGCTAGAGAGGAGAGACAGGGAAAGGTGACACTACCCAGTCAGTCAGCAGCAAGTCAGTCAGCATTCCAGTGAACCATCAGCCAGTTACCTGGGTCTATTAAAAAAAATTAAAGAGACAAGAAAATATATACAAAAATCCAAAGGCAGCACTAAGAAAAATAAAGAATGAAAATGCAGCTCTAAAAAAAAATGGTCCCCCTACCACTGTGGCACCAGTAATCCTCCACCTACCAGCACCCACAGTATGTTACAGTATGTTACTTTTATACACTAACAAGTTTAAGTATGTAATACAGTAGTATTATATAATATAGACAGGTTATATAATATAGACAGGTAATGAATCACAATGACTAAAAACACATGTTTTTGCAAACTCAACTCACTCTAAATGTATATCAATAGGGTGCATTTTATTATTAAGCAATTTAATTATTTAATACGTGTAATAAGTAACAAACTTTATAACCTCATTTTTACCCCACTTCCACTCACCGCTGTCACACGCGATAAAACGTTGTATTGAACTAATAGGCTATGTAACGTTAGCTAACTTTCCCCACTCTGCAAAAAATAGGTTTAGACTGCTTTTCTCTAATTCCAAACACGATGGTTGAAACTGAATTAAGGGAACAGATTTTACAATTACAGTTTTTTACGATTGCTATGACAGATTTTTCAATACTTTTAACAATTTTCCAAAACTCTTAATACAGTTAGCACTACATCCGCCTGTGTAAGCTATACTATTAACACATTTCTTGTTGCTTTAACACAAAATGCATACAATTAACACAAATTTAAAATGCTTGAACTTCTTTTACACACAAGCTCAAACAAGACCAAAACAATGGATTTTTACTGCCAAATTTACCAATGATTTAACACTGTATGTCAGAACAGATAACACCATGTTCTAAACCTAACCTTACAGGCTAAAGTCAAGGTAAACAGCTGTTCATATTGTGAATTGAAACACAAATATATTCCCTGTATTTTATTCCATTGCTAATGAGAAACAGCTTATTGAAGTTATGCAAATATATAAATCACAGCTGATTCCCATCTAGGAAGCACACTCAGGTGTTGAGGTTCTTTCAATCACATGATCATATGTTCTAAAAGAGGACTCTTTGGGCTGATCTTGTGTGGAAAAGAAACAATATAGAGCAACACAAAGAAAGAAAGAAAGAAAGAAAGAAAGAAAGAAAGAAAGAATGCCTGCAAGAGGGAGAGGAAGACGAGTACCAGGACAAGGGAGAGGAGTGGGGCAAGGACAAGGGCAAGGGAGAGGAGTGGGGCAAGGGCAAGGACAAGGACCAGGGAGAGGAGTGGGGCAAGGACAAGGACAAGGGAGAGGAGTGGGGCGAGGACAAGGACGAGACAGAGGAGTGGGGCGAGGGAGAGGGAGAGGAGTTAGAATGCGTGGTGGCGCTCAAAGAAGGACCAGAGCTAGGGTAACTGATCAAATAAGAGCAACTATCATTGACCATGTCATAAACCATGGGCTATCATATAGAGAGGGTGGTGAACGAGTACAACCAAATCTCAGCCGGGACACAGTGGCATCCATTGTCCGTATTTTCAGAGAAACCAACAGGTAGGATATTGCTTCTCCTACAGCAAAGTGTACTGTAAATACTGTAATATTACCATTTACAGTATTAGAGTGACTGTATGCCTCCGGTCTCTAATATGTAACTGTATTTTGTTCCTCTAAGGATTCAACGTCTACCTCCCTCAGGGGGCAGAGGAAAGCTCCTGAATGAAGAACAGGAACTTGCTATTGTCAACATGGTGATTGCAGACAATGAAATAAAACTGAAGGACATTCAGTCCAGAGTTGTAGAGGACAACCTTGTCTTTGGGAACATTGCAGCAATCAGCATAACATCCATTTCTCGGACTCTAGCTAAACACAGAGTCCTAATGAAACAACTATACAAAGTTCCTTTTGAAAGGAACAGTGAGCGCATCAAAGAACTCCGTCACCAATACGTCCAGGTAAGGTTATGCAATACAGTCATTACTGTACTATACACCAGGGGTTTTCAAACTGTGGGTCGCGACCCACTCGTGGGTCACGGAATGGAACAAGGTGGGTCGCACAAAGTCACTTGGCTGCAGCTAATTTTGCGTTTCAATGACACACAGACACTAACACAGTTCAGTCTAGGGCTGCACGAATGTGACGAGTGGGGCGGGGCCTAGTGCCATGGGAACAGAGCTAGGCCGGTGGAGTGATTGGGAAATGAGCAACACTCACCGGTCTCAAGAACCACGGAGGAGATCGGAAAGATACAAAAGAGGAGCGATGACAGTGAAGGACGAGAGAGGACCAGGCCTGGGTTTTATTTTGTGTTTGTTTTTTATTTGTGCACGGCAGTCATCCGAGAGGGGCTGTCGCGCTGTTTTGTGTTTATTTGGTTATTAAAACTTTGTTTGATTGTCCGCCGGTTCCCACCTCTTTCCACGAAGGAGTCATCGAGGCGGTGGGCTGGAGTGAGTTCGCCCCCCCCCCCCCCCCCGGCAACTCACTCCAGCCCACCACATCGAGCACCCTCGGCGGCAGACTCCTTCGCCCTGCTCGATGGCACTGCGGATTCACCCCAGCGGCGAAGGATCTTCGGCAGCGCGCCCCTCCTTCCTCCCTGGCTTCGGCACCAGTGTAAAACATTAAAATCTTCACAATCACAGGAAGAAGGAGGCGGGAACTGGGAACCCACTCATCACAACGATATAGCCCACCAACATTAATAATGAACTGCAATATCCTTAGTGTGATTTTCAAATTGCAATTAAGTCCGTGTGCGTTGCGTGTTTTGAAGGTCTCAGAGCAATGTCATTAAAAGGTTCAATCGGTCTTTTTTTACCTATTTCACAATTATTTTAATCTCCAAACTGTTTTAGATAGTTCTGCTTTGCTTCTTATGCTTTTCTAAAAAAGTGTTGGATTGTGCTCCGTTCTCGCCGACACACACGGAAGGATCATGAATGCAACAAAACACAGCAGCGCAGATCACACTTCACTGGAGTGAGCCTGCTTCACGTTTTTATGGACACTACATATTTTAACGCCAGTAAACAAAAATTAAAACTTGTAAATTTGTAGTGAAATTTTCAGTTGTACTCTAAAATAAAATGGTTATTTTTCTTAAATACTTAATTTCTGTCATAAAAATTTTAAGTAAGATTAGGTTTAAAGTAATTTCACTCGTTGTTTTTTTTTTTTTTTTAATATTTTGGTGGGTCGTGAAATATATTACACTTGTCTAGGTGGGTCGTGGAATGGAAAAGTTTGGGAACCACTGCTATACACAGTGTGTTTTGCAGTAAACTACTCTATAAACCTGGAGTACATTAGGACATACAGTAGATATACAGTACAGCACAGCATGTACATACACTGTGTCTAATTACTTTCAGAGAGTCATGGAGTTGGAGGCCAATCAAGTCCCACATGAAACACATGAAATTATCTATGTTGACGAGGCTGGCTTCAACTTGGCGAAAAGGCGTCGCCATGGGAGAAACCTAATTGGCAAAAGGGCCACAGTTACCGTGCCGGGCCAGAGAGGAGCCAACATCACCATGTGTGCCGCAATCTCCAACAATGGTGCACTCCTGCATAAATGTGAGATTGGCCCCTACAACACCGACCGCCTTCTCCTATTTTTAGAAGACCTGCAAGAAAGATTGGTGCCAGAGGTAGAAAGGGGACAGGTGGGAGACCACTTGCCAATATATGTGATCACATGGGACAATGTGGCATTCCACCATTCCCGTGCAGTCACAGCATGGTTTGACGCCCATCCTAGGATGGTGTCCCTTTTCCTTGCTCCTTACTCCCCTTTCCTCAACCCCATTGAGGAGTTTTTCTCATCCTGGAGATGGAAGGTTTTTGACCATCGCCCACATGACCAAATGTCCCTCCTGGATGCAATGGATGCTGCATGCCAAGACATCACAGCTGAACACTGCCAGGGGTGGATAAGGCATGCAAAAAGATTCTTCCCACGATGCCTTGCCAGAGAAGATATCAGGTGTGATGTGGATGAGAACATGTGGCCAAATGCAGAAGACCGGGCAGATTAGAAGTTTACTTTGTTTTTTTTAATTATTATTCCGGTGCTTTTTCTGTTTGTATATCTTGCAGTAATGTCCTTTTGCAAATAAAGTCTTTACTGCAGCAATTCTGTCTCTGTCTTTTTTTTAGAACTGTAACTGTACATTCTATAAAGCTACTCTGAGATGGTCATTCATTTTTTGTGACAAAATGCATGCATTTACTAAACCCAACAAAACAAAAATGCAGAGAGGCTTCAAAAGAAACTACAGTGCAAAACACAATCTCTGATCAATACAATATACTGTACTGTCCATTGTATAAGGGCAGACCTGTCACATAAAATAATGCAGTTTCTGTAATTTCAGCTGATGATAGTGTTTTTTTTGTCATTGTGTTATGATTGACTAAATGTTCCTGTTGGAAGAGAACATGTGTTAGTGTTTTGAATAATTATTTGATTTTGAAACATGTTTGCAGTGTTTTGGTAGACATAGTGTATTGTGTTAGTGTATTATTGTATTTTGAAAATTAGATTTGGAGTTTAGTTTACAATGTGTGATTTTGAGCATGAAATTAACCTTTTTGCCAATTGTGTGTTTTAGGTGTGTTGGTGTGTTAAGAGTTTAGGAAATTTGTTAAATGTATTGAAAAATCTGTCATAGCGATTGTAAAAAAAACTGTAATAGGTTGTTCGTAATTAACTTAATTCAGTTCCAATCCTAGCCTAATCCGTTAGTTATCTGATAACATCCCTTAAATCTACTCATTTAACGAGTAATAATCTACTAGAAGGTTTAAATTTACAATTAATTGTTATTTAGATGTACTGATAATATACAATCTTATTATTTAAACGTCTTACCTTTTAAAAGTGCGTCGCAAACGGTTTGTCCTGCTGCATCTCTACGGCGCGGCATCGGTTTGCTGCTACTTCCGGGAACTTTTGAGAGACTCCACGAGCCGCCATTGCTGTAAAAAAAGCGTTCCATTGGAGTCAATGGAGTTGTTGCAACCCTCTCTCTATATGGCTCTGACTGAAATGAAATCGTCAAGCAAAGGTACAGATCAACAGTCGATGCGTCGTCCCAGTACGAGGCAGAGAGGGGTCGAAGACGGCCCGCAGAGAAGAATACAACTCCATTCTGTAGCGTTCCAGTTCGCATAACAACTACCAGCTGCAGGCAATCCTAATTCACAGGACCAGCACTGAGTCGCATAAAGCCCAACAGCACCCACAAAGCCTGCTACAACACCTCCTGGCTCCCGTATCACTGCACATGGTAACTCCCAGCACCTAGTGCACTCGATGGCCTACTAATTATGGCCTCACATTGACGAATATCTCTTCGACGCGTCTAAAGTACTCCTCAGCCACACGCTCCCAGACATAAACCCGGCGCACAGAATGACGGACGACATGACGTCACTTCCAGGACCCAGAGCGACACGCTTCGTAAGATGTCAATCTCATCTCCTTTTATACTCACTGAACGTACCGTATCCGCCCATAATCACTATCGTAAATTGATCGCATCACCACAAATATATGTCTATACAGTCTAAATATTTAATTCAGCATTCAGTGGTCACACATGCTTCAACCATTTAGTTCCACTATAAAAAAAAACAAACAAAAAAAAACAACAACAACCGAATTTAGAAATCTTATTCAGGAACAGTTCCTAATTTCCAAAGTGAGCTTCATGTTTTTCCGATGACGCTAATAAATTGAATGGCGTGAAATGTTTATCTCATCTGAATGACAGCACAGATGCTTTAGAACATGGTTGTCGGGACAGGAGGACCGTCTTACAGTAGTATGCATATTTGCCCTTTCATTTGCATGCATTACCCAGAATCCTTTACACTTTTTTTTCAAAGACAATCAGGATATCATTATTCCTTAGTATTCAAGGACACGGGAAGTTCAAATTGATTCATTACCATTTTTCACATTACTAGTACTGTAGGTCCCAAGCACCACCAAGTCAAATCTTTGCATGTACCTCAAGGAAGCTTACAGGAGGATAATTACTCTATAATGTAATTTGAGTTGTATGATAATGGAATTTGAGCAAATGAAGGTCAGTCTTTTGTACACTCTTCAGCGGAGGACAGGGTGCTGCGCTCAAATTAAACAGTGTGAGTTTCCACAGTCACTTATCAATGAATGAACAAACCAGAGAAATAATTTATGAATCTCGTAGATCCATGCACTGTGTTTTTACACTCCAAGGTTCTTTTTTAATTTGGGCAAAAAAAAGAGTTTCTGCTTAGATAACACTGTAGCTTTTGTAGCGATTGTGAAATTCAGGACATTTTATTGTTAAACTCATTTCTTGTTATGAAACTACTAGATCTGCAAAGAGTACTGAGAAATTATTAAAGTATGGTGGGGAGACTCGGTTTCAGAATTTCACTCAATTAAAAAGCCAAAGTATCTTGCAATAAAATATTAAATAAAAAGCTTCCACAAAAGTTTCAAAAATAGACTAATGAAATCAAGAGGGAGTGGAGATTTTCTCATTAAAGGAACAACCAGTCAAAAATAATCACAGTCAGGACTTTCTAAGACACACTAAATTTAACTAAATCTAAACTTACATTCTGAAACTTGTTACTTGAAATTGTTCAACTTTATATTCAGCATCAGCTGCTGACCAACAACCGCTGCTACATTGACCATTAACTGATAAAATTTGAATAATATATTCGTATTATTAAACATATTCGGCTTAAGAACATGCATGTAAATTCACTCAGTGATGGCCTGGAGTTGTGTGGATTAATTGTTGATTTTTGTGATGTTTTGGACTCCCATTCTGATGGCACCCATTCACTGCATTGGTAAGCAAGTGACGCAATGCTAAATTTATCCAAACCTGCTGTGATAAAGGGACAGACTCATCTATCATCTTGTACGGCCTGGGTCGAGTACATTTTTAGCTGTTTTTCATTTTTTAAAAGAACTATACCTTTAAGTATAATCATTAACTCAAAGTCAAGCTCACCTGTCAGTGTTTTTAATTAAAATGCATGAATGCATTAATTAAAGCAATTGCTTCAGGTCAAAAACTCATATTGTGATGACTGATGAGATGTCTCTTCACAAGGATAAATGATCATAGTTGTGGCCAATTACGCTGCAAACTGAAATGGATTTAATTTACTGTTCTACTGGTACTGTTTCTAATTGTTATGTTGGATCACTAAGATGACACCTGCTTTTGCTTTGAAAGTTAAAATAAAATTAAACAGACTTAAAGTATATAGATTGCCCTTGAAAATCTACTTAAGGGTATAAGTACAAAGGCCCTAAAAAGATACCTAAATTCATCATGAAATCAAAATGACCAGATTTACTTTCTTAAATAAACATTCCTTGGTCTTACTGTGAAAAATTCATCAGTGCATGTTATTCCACAAAATCACTTTGCCTCTGAAAAGACTTTCTGTTACAGCTGACGTAAAAAACCCTCCCCTCCAATCACCTGACTCCATTCTGATAAGCAACGGCCACTTTCACAATTGAATCAAATCTCAATCTGTAAATCCAGCCCTACATCTTCTGTGTTGAATATCCAAAACCCCCAAAAACGTTAGATTACAGAAGTAAAATTGGTTACAAATGGCTTTCCTGTAGACTTAAAGTGCACTAATAAAGCATGATTACTTGGGTATTTTACACTGCTGGAAACCAAATCTGCATTCATCACAAAAGAGCCTGTCCTGGCTAAGACTGCTCATGTCAACTCACATTTAATGGAATCAGGGAAAAGTGAAAAAAGTCAGCACACAGTAAGTTTAAAAGTGCACTGCATTCTTTCTCTGCATACAGTACAGCTTGCCTCTGTGTGAAGCTGTGTGTTATTTCTCTGGTACAACTTGGCACTAAATAATAAAATTTTCACATCCACTACTATTCAAAATTATTATTTTTTTTCATCATTCATCATTCATTCATCAATCATTCATTAAAAATGACACTAAAGATATATTATATTTTGTAACTGTATTTTTGATTAGATAAATGCAGCCTTGGAGAGCATTAGAGACTTCTTTCAAAAATATAAAAAATATCACCCCCGACTTTTGAACTTTAGTGTACACAAGACTCACAGTTTTTGATGCATTAGTGCCATATAGCTTCATTGGAACAGGTTTGGAGAAATTTAGCATTGCATCACTTGCTCACCAATGGATCCTCTGGAGTGAATGGGTGCCGTCAGAATGAGAGTCCAAACCAAGCTTCTTTGCCTTAGGATCCTTAAAGGTTACCAGGGCAAATTTTGTTCCCATGAAGAGACAAATTTCAGCTCTCTCAAATGGGGTGGTGAGGCTGACATTCTGAATGTTGCAAATTTAACTGCTAGTTGCTAGGCAATTATACATCCCATCGATCCCAAAATTACACAAAAGTCAATTAGCCGCAGAGCCTTCATGCATGCAAAGTTTGGTGAGATTTCACAACAGGGGAAAAAAGTTATAGCTGCTCAAATGGAGGAAGAATAATACATTCAGCTGCAAGCAGCGTTTACTGTCTGGAGTCGAGCTCATCAATGACACTGCAAGGTTGAAACAAGGGGGGCTATAAAACCTGGAGAAAGGATTTATCTGTAAGCATTCTCAATTGCTCAGCTGTCGCAGGACCTCCCAGAATTACATCTTTGCTTACAGCTGCTCATTTCTAAAAACATATTGTATTTGGTCAGAATACATGCTTACTGAATACCAGTCAATAGACAAAATATGCTTTTTGCTGCCAGATGGTGTAGTTACAGAACCTACCAGTAGGAGATAACTAGCCAGACTTTGACTAATTGGCATAAAACTTGAAAAGTGTGTATCGTTACTATATTTATTACACAAACCCAAGAGGTCAAAGTGTCACTAATATAATGACTCACTTCCTGCTTTGATCAATTCCTGATTATCTATACCAACAAATTTGTTAAAGGGATCCTTTAAAGTCAGGTCACCGTTATTTTTATTGCACTTTATCCAATTGATATTTAAAAAATTTCAAAGCAGCTTAAAATTATTAAACAGCAATCAAATGCTGTTTTGAATCAGTGTTATATTAGTATTATCAATATACTGCTATAGTTTTTTTTAATTTTGGACCTCAGCATTCTGCAAAATATTATTTTATTTTTTTTAAAGGCAGTTGTAGAAGCTGTTGTATCATCCAGAAGATGACAAAAAAGAGAAAAAAAAGAGAAACAGATACAGGCCTGCATACCTTATAATAATGTACCGGAGACATACACCGGACTCTTAAAAACAAACAAATAATGAATTGCTTTCTCAGTAATGTCTGTTGATTGGATCGTAATCTCTATGGCTCTTATAGAATAGTTTGAACAATCCGTAGTGTGTTAAGAGCTACATCAAGCCTCCCGTTGGTTTTCCATTAAGCCTTCTGTTTATTTGATGACATCTGATATAGGTTTCTATGGCAGATTGAACTCTGTCCTGACCTAAAAAGCATTCTCCATTAACCATAATCTAACCCAGCACTAGACTTAATCTTTGTCCAGAAAGCTGCCTATTTGAGTCCACAAACATGGCGGTCTAATCCTGAATGAAGCCATGTTTCTGCTGGAGTCTGGAGGTGTTGAATTGTCTGTGTTAGTGCTTTGAGAGACGGACTGGGGCTGCTAAAGCTGTGAGGATTATCAGCGAAGCTGCTAAGACACGTAGAGACATGGCTGTCACACTATGAAAGAGAGAAAGAGAGGGAATGCAGGGACAGAAAGTGATGTTGCCCTCCTGTCCCAGACTACAGCAGAGGACATGCTGGGCTGTGAATGCAGATGAGAACTCAGGCTTCTTCATTCAGTCGATGAGGGAGAATGATACGTGTTCATACTTTACCCACTAAAAATGTTTTAGAAACTTCATGTTTGTGAATTACTATAAAACTGTATTTTTTATTTTTTTAAAATTTGAATATATGTATTTAAGAATCAGCTCTATTTCGATAGATCAGTTGGAATCTGAGTTTGCCAAACTTCACAGGAAGCTATATATTGGAGACTGAACTGCAATTAAAAGAAGTGGAATCAACTGAATTTCACTTCGCAGAAACTGGTGTGCAAGCCCTAAGATCGACCAACTCCAAGACATTTTAAACTTCTTTAAATGTTCAGACGTTGTCAAGTCATTATTCAAAGTTTGTCTTGAAAAATTTCCCTTCTCTAGTCAAAAATGACCTACTGCCATTACATTAATTTATTTGAACGTCTGTTCATTTGAATTCTTCCATTAATTCTTGTTTACTTGAAGTCAAATTTGCAACTCTGCATCATATCTGCAACCCCATTTCATATTTAGGAATTGGATTTGAAAAGCATTAATGTAATTTATGATTGGCATACATAAATGTACATTTTGTATGGAAATAAGTAAATGTTAACATTCAAAACTTTGGAGTCGGTAGAGATGCATTAATATTCAGAAATGTTTCTTGAGCAGCAAATCAGCATATTCGAATTTTTTTAAGGATCACGTAACACTGAAGAGTTGAGTAAGGATGCTGAAAATTCAGCTTTACATCACAGGTATAAATTACCTTTTTCAATATATTCAAATACAATAATAATAATAATAATAATAAAATAAAACTCAGCTATATTAAACTGCAAAAGTATTTCACAATATGACTGTATTTTCTGTATTTTTGATGAGATAAATGCAGCCTTGGTGAGCATTAGAAACTTCCTACACATTAAAAAACAAACAAATTTTACCATGCTCAATCTTTTGAATGGTTGTTTACCTGAGAAAAGTATGCATAGAAAAGAGGTTGGACAAGAGAGAAGACAGCAGGATTTAGAAGCATACAACAATATCAGTACAGAGTTTAATATATGCTTAGTGGCTCCTGGTGGCTTTATACTTCATATTATCTGCAGTCCTGTTTACAGTCAGTCTAAATTAACTCAACTGATGTCTTTAGATGCTGTTCAGTGCAGCTTTAGAGCAAAAATGAGGAGAATAATAAAATATGTTTTCCCTCACACTTTAAAGACAGGCCTATGGGACATGAGTAAATCTGATTTTCCTCAGCGGGGAAGGCTTGAACTGAAAATTTACCCAAACAAGCTGTCATGAAACGATGAAAAATAAGGAGTTCGCCAGCAGTGCTGTCTGTTAAAGGTTTCAGTATCATTATTTTAGTGGTTTTATTGAAAACCATTCATTACACTGACATTATCACTCAACCATACGCTAATTCCACACGCTACAATTTCAAACAGAATATTCAAGTGGTGAAGTCAGAACGTTCATTAAATCTCCTACAGAAGGTTGGGAATGGGTGGGTTTGACGGATGAACTCCTCAGATGTTTGCAATTGAATTGCTTGGAAAGGATGCTGCAGGAAAAATAAAATAATATTTAGATTTTATTTCTTATTCTCCTGGCATACTAACTGACTGCAAATAAATTGTTGTCTGACTACAACAGGTTTTGAGGGTTTTACTCAAGGATTAAAATACACATTACATCAGGATCCTAAAGTAGTGAACACCATGGCTGGGCGAGATACACACACACACACACACACACACACACACTCACACTCACACTCACACACTCACACACACACACACACACACACACACACACACACACACACACACACACACACACACACACATATATATATATATATATATATGCAAAATATTTACAATACACTAAAATTATAAAGCAATGTTTATATTGCAATGATTTTAATGTAGATTTTGGGTTTGGCCATTTAAATTGTGTTTTCATGTACATATTTAATCAAAGGTGAAATTGAATTTGAGTGAATATCCCCATATTCTCATTCAAAAATGACCAGCCTACAAACATTACTTGTAAATCTTTCATTACACTATGTTATTACCAAATCTTGGATTCAACATTTTTTTTAATCTGGTTCTCTAAGTTTTGTATTTCTTTTTGACTGATTAATCATAGGCCTCAGTGGTCTCACCTCAGTTTTTAGGGGAAAAAAGCATGATTTATGGATACTTTTGGCAATGAAGCTTATGATCAATCAGTTTAAAAAAGAAATACAAAACTTTTGCCAATTGAAAGAAAACAAGATTTGTTAATATTGATAATATTAGCATAATGAGAGATTTACAAGCAATTTTTAAAATGCCAGAGTGGGAACAAAGAATTAAGTTTTTCAGCACAGCATAAGGGAAATACATATCAATATACTGATCGAAAAACACCTTCAAAAGGCTGAAATATAGTGCACATTTCTTGCCATATCGCACAGTTTTAGTGAACATTAACACTGGTTGTGTACTGTTTTATTAACATTACAGAACATATACATAAAGGACAAATCAATCAGTCTAACTATAGGTTGATCACAATTTTAATTAATGGCTCTTGACACCGACAGAATAACTTTTTAATGTGTATGTTCTTCCATATGCGGGTCTGATTAAAATGACTACATCCAAGAGCAGCGAACCACTGTGTGTTTGAAAGAAATGAGCTGAAGGGCCCTTCACGGAATATAATTAAACTCAAGGAACACCCAGACACGTACTGAGGTGCAACAGCATGCAATCTTAGGAGGTTTTTCAAAATAAGCACACAAAGGCCCAAAACAGAAACATGGAGCTGAGGAAACATTTACACCTGCTCCAGGGACACTGTAATTCTCTTAAACATGAGTTGTACAATTTTGTCAACAAATACTTACATACATAGTAGTGTATATATATATTCCGGCATTGAAACAATGGCGGACTGATGACAGCTCACTCAGGGCGGGTCTAAGGTAAGAAACCAGTCCAGTCTGTGCTGAAATGCTACTGTCAGTCAAATGATGGTGGGAGGGGCCTGTCTTTGTGACGTCACACAGACAGGCATATGAGATTGGCTTGATTTGAGAAAGGGATAACTATTTTAGTAGATATTAGATAGTAACAGAAATGCATGCTCCTATTTACCTTTTCATTTATGCTGCTTCATATTTTTGTGTAGACCATGATAATTTTTTTCAGTATTGTTTTATAAATAGAAAATTGCAAAGAACAGCATTAATTTAAAATAGAAATCACATTATAAGGACATTATAAATCTCTTTCCTGCAAATTTTGATCAGTTTAATGTGTCTTTACTTAATAAAAGTGTTATCAAAAAATTTATTGACACCAAACGTTGCCATTTTATTTTTATACAACATTAGTTTTAATAAGTAGTACAGAGCTAAAAACAAAGTGCAGTTTAAACCAATTTTAATATCACAATACGATGCATTTCTGTCATTAACGGGATGTGAAATGAGAAAAAAAAAATCAGGAAGAATAATTTAACTGGACTGATTTGATTGGACTGAATTTGGAAAAACATGCACCTATGCGCACACAAAGACAAGAAACATGCAATACGAACACAAATATGGTCTGTTTTGACTGATTTCATGTAGTTTACAGACATGTAGTTATGTAGTCATGAAGTTTAAAGTACAGAATTATCATTTTACAGGGCATTGTTACTAAAACAAATCCATATAGATTCCACAAAGCCTCTCATCATCTTAGACCACATCCTTATTCTGCTCTGGTGACAGTATGAGATATGTTCATATGTGTTCTGCCCATCTTCATAAGAAAAAATCGTTAGAGCAGATTACTTCTGACACTGTTCAAAAATGACGTCGTTTTACTTCTGTTGAAGGGCTCTCATTTCCCATCAGGCCCTCTGGGACAGAGTTCTTTCTCTTCACAGGTGCACAAACCCTCAGTACTCGCTTAAAATGAATACGACGCTGTACTTCTGTCTCAGAGGTTCAGTGGTGTATTCATGCGATCTGACAGAGCACAAGACTTAAAGTGCTTATTTCATGAGGAATCAAATTTACTTTCAACTTTTGGGGTAAATGTTCACTGTACTATGGAAACTTACTGTTACTTTGAAGTGTATTTATTGAAACTAAGATGCAAAAACCAAGTTCTTTCTGCAAGTTCTTTCAGACAAATTAATGTATTATAACATGATTAAACGCATTTACACAGCATAGACGCCTGCTTGGTGTTCAGAAACTATGCCTGTTCAGACATGGTGAGGTGATAAAGAGGAAGGAGGACAGATTATACATAAACATATAAATGTAAAAAAAGATTCATAAAGATTCTTTAAAATAAGCCAGAGGCAAACAAACAAGTCTAGCTAACCTGATTTTGACTTGCCTGAATTAAACCATAAAAGATAGATTTGAACAGCTGATGATAAATTAAATCTATTTCTGTGAGAAACAGGACTTTGCTGATGTTGCCAGGATACAGAAAACATCAAAACCAGAATAACTGGCCAAGACCTTCATAAAATGTGAACAATTACAGAGGCAGAGTGTGAACGCTTATTAAACTGGTCTGTGAATAAATAACGAGAGATGTTGTGATGCCAAATCAGTACAGGCAATGTGTGCACTCACACCTGGATATCTATCTGACCTTCCATTGAACCTCAACATGATATTAACTCATGTATAATATAATATAAATTACCACTGATAACCAGAGGTGGGTAGAGTACCCAAAAACTGTACTCAAGTAAAAGTACTTCTAGAAATATTTACTCAAGTAAAAGTAAAAGTACTAGTCTTGAATAGTTACTTGAGTAAGAGTAAAAGAGTATCGGATAAAAAAATCTACTCAAGTAGTTAGTTACTAGTTACTTTGGGTCATATATACTGAGCCTATTTTTATTTAGATATATAGATAAAATGTATGTAATGTATGTGTGTGTGTATAAATGTATATATTTCATCAGCCTTTACTCTAATTTATGTAATTTATTATAAAACCCTGTCTGTTTACTTAAGTAACAGATATACGTTGTAGGTGTCATGCCATAACATTTTTAATATGACTGACTTTATATTAAATGTGAATTTAACATTGAAAGTTAATGTGATATAAATATTGCTACTAATCTTTCATTGTTCAGAAAGAGAGCAAATAACATTTACATTAGTAAAGATCATTTTCGCTGACAGTCTAGATTTCAATCACTCTCAGAAACTCCCATTAAAATCACTGAAACTGTTAACACTGTGAAATCAATATCTTAATTAAAGATTCGTACACACATCTGCACTTTGTTGTTTCTGACGAGAGAATTCGCCAGAAAGAGGTATTCAGTCAGTGAGCGAGTGAAGGAAGCACCGGCATTTTAGCGATGACTCATCGGAACACCTCTGATTGGCCAATGCTTTAATAAGCTCAAAAGAATCATGTGTGATTGGTTATAATGAGCAGTGCTGTATAAACGCATCTATCTCTGGCTAAGCGCCAGCAAGCGAGCACAGATCTGAATTCAGCAGCTGATGATATGACTTGCTGAATGTACTGGCACCGGTGTGATTGTATTAAAATTAATAAAATCATAATCGGCTATTTTTTTGTATTTTGGAAGCTGCATTCAACTTTACTCCCTTCTGTTATAAGCCAACACGTACAACAAACTAATGTCACAGTGGTATAGTGTACTGTAATCGAATGTAGCCCAAGTTATTACCTGTTAAACAGTAGACAGCACACGCGGTGTTCATCTAATAAGGATCTCCATCGCTAGCAAATAATAGCCTTTGCAGATTTGCTTTCAATTCAGTGCAGTTCCAGCCACGTTTTCAACGCTGCTGATCTTAAACGTTACAACTCTGAGTGAACCACTTCAGACGCTCAGTGCGTGCGGCAGAGAACTGAAGGAATCATCCAAACTGATTCATGAACCAATTCACTCATGAACACGTTTGCCAATTGGTTTGATCAAGCCTTTGAACAGAATTGACTCAAAAGAATGAATCATTCGCGAATGGGCATGGCTCATTGTCCAGAGAAAAGTAGACGGCGCGTTTGGAATAAACTGAATCATTTATAACATTTATTGCTTTAAGATAAAGTAACGAGAGGAGCGTCGCCCACAGTAACGAAGTAAAAGTACAGATTTTTCCCAAAAAATTTACTCGAGTAAGAGTATAAAGTACCCATCTTTAAATATACTCCGAAAAGTATTAGTTACCCCAAAAAATTACTCAAGTAAATGTAACGAAGTAAATGTAACTCGTTACTACCCACCTCTGCTGATAACTTTTATAGAGGTAAAATACATAACTGGAAAAAAGAAAGGGTGCCACAAATAATACTGCCCAATTCAGAATTCCTGAATCACTTCCTCACTGAATCAGCTCAGATGACTCACTCTAACTGAACCACAGGTTATCATGTCCAATATTTGTAAGGTTAGTTAAACATATATATTTCTAATTGGAGTATATAAAAAGTGCAATTATAGAAGGGTATTCAAGGGATTACCTACCTGTCCGATCGCTATCACTTTATTTAAATGGAGAGTGATCTCAATTATCACTAATAAAGTATGGAGTGCCACAAGGATCTGTCCTAGGTCCTCTGCTATTTTCAATATACAGTATATGTTGCCCTTGGTAATATTATTGGAAAATACGGAATTAGTTTCCACTTGTATGCTGATGATACTCAACTATATATCTTAACAAGACCAGATGAAACTTCTAAATTATCTAAGCCAACAGAATGTGTAATATAAAATATCGGTTGAACAATAATATTCTCCTATTAAATTTGGATAAGAAAGAGATATTACTAATTGGACCAAAAAACAGTACACAGAATTTCTTGGATTATAATTTACAACTAGACTGATACTGTTACTCCCTCTACAGTCAAAAATCTGGATGTTATATTAGACAGCAAATTGTCTTTTTTAAAATCATACCTCCCATTTTACAAAAACTGCATTCTTCCATCTTAGAAACATTGCCAAGCTACGAAACACGTTACCTGTTTCTGATGCAGAAGAGCTAGTTCATGCATTCATGACTTCTAGACTGGACTATTGTAATGCACTTCTAGGTGGTTCTCCTGCTTCTTCAATAAACAAGCTACAGGTAGTCCAAAATGCACCGGCTAGAGTCCTTACCAGGTCAAGAAAATATGATCATATTAACCCAATTTTACAGTAACTGCACTGGCTACCTATTAAGTTCCATATCCATAGACTTTTGGTAGTTCCTAGGATAACGAAGTCCACTAAAGGAGGTAGAGATTTTTCGCATCAGGCTCCCAAACTCTGGAATAGCCTTCCTGATAACATTCAGGGTTTAGACACACTCTCTCTGTTTAAATCTAGATTAAAAACACATCTCTTTGGCCAAGTATTCAAATACTGCATCTCATAATCTTGTACTGCAGTTTTATCTGATCAAATGCACATTATTATTCTTTAGCTTGGGTTAAACAAATCAAGTTTGCTTGGTTGGAACAGCAGCTACGCTAATTATATCTCTGTTTGTTTCTCTGTTTTTGCCGTGACTAGGATTTACACAAGCTCCAGTCTGGATCCAGAACACCTGAGAAGAGATGATGCTGACCCTCAGAGGACCTCAGATGATGCTAACCCTGAAACAACATACAGAACTACCAAATTTTGCTATAAGTTTGATTGCAAAATATAATACTTGGTATTATTAATAGTGTTCATCGTCTGTTTGATAACGTCTTTATTTTATTTTTTTGTACATTACTGCCATATGTACATTAACTGACAGTCACCACTGATAAGCTACTACTAATTATATTGTAGAAATGTAATTTGCTTTGCAAAGACTTTATTGTGAAAAGCACTATACAAATACATTTGAATTGAATTGAACTGAATATACAGTATATATATGTGTGTGTGTGTGTGTGTGTGTGTGTGTGTGTGTATATATATATATATATATATATATATATATTATTGATTAATGTTTTATATGACAAAATGATAAGACAACAATTATGATATACTGTTATTATATTTACTACTACTCCTACTAATAAATATAACATTAATTATATTTATATTCAAATATTATTATTGTTGTTATTGATGTTGCTGTAATTATTATTAATATTAATATTAATAATAATAATAATAATAATAAATGTAACAATTTTTTTAACGATGTAACAATTTATTTAATATTTATTTATATTTAAATTTATTATTATTGTTGTTAATAATAATTAATAATAATGTAAGAACCATAACTTTAAGTCAATTCTTTGCTCGAAAGAATCATGAAGGATTATCACAAAAATGTTTTACAATAAAATTTTAATATAATAATAACAACATTACTATTAATAATAATAATGTAACTATCGATTGAACCTTGATATATTTTATCATGCAGTTTTATAAAAGCTATAATCCATTTGAAGCACTGTGTTACAATGATTGTTATCATGGTGTAGAGTAAAACATGACTTATGATAAAGAATAAGGACAATAAAAAATCATCTCTCATGTCTCATTACTTTAATATATAACCTTGATCAACAACTGTCTTCAAATCACCACAGTTTTACTCGATTATGGAATATGGGAATGAGATTCCAATCTGCTGGATGATAAAAAACAATACCTTTTCTCCCTAGGGATCCTGACAGAGAGAATATGGCTGCACAAAAACCAAAGAGGCAGAGCTGTGCATCAAGAACCCATCCTGTGAAATCAAATTCTATCTGCTGAATGCCTGTAGGCCACAGGTGCAGATGAAGGCAGAAACAGACACTATCAAATACCTGAACTAGCAGCAAATAGTCTGTATCAAGTGAAAGGGCCTTTCATTGTGTGCAGGTTACAGAGGCTCTGTCAAAAGAAAGAGCTGCGAGGGGATGCTGGCAAGGCAAAATGTGAGACAAACGAAGAGAACGGGAGCAGCTGCGACGACAGTCTCTAGTGTAGCAACGACTGACATGTAAACATGTGGCATACTGTCAGACTCTCACACTGGCACAAAAAATAAAAAATAAAAAATGATGGACTCCGTCCAAAGCCTTATACCAACATATGGTTCACCTTCAAGCAGCAAACAGATTCAGATTAATCCCAGACAGACATGTGGAGCAGAGCGGACTCACATTCACATGCGTGTCATCACAGTCCACTGAAAAAGGCAAAAAAGGGCTGGGCAAGTTAACTGATTCATGCCAATAATTATTTTATTGCACGTTAACACAGTTTTTTTATTATTATGAAAGTCCGTTGCTCACTGGCTCTGAATACGCATACATACAAATCATGGGTCACAGTAGGGGATGCTCACGATCAAATTATTTAGGCTAAGCATCAACATTCAAACCACTGTCCACTGTTATTTTTAACAGAAAAGAATGCAACGAGCTCATAATCACGACTACATAATGGGAAATAGGAAGTTTCCGACAGCACGTGAGGACAGCAGAGAAGCGCTCTC
Source organism: Carassius carassius (assembly GCF_963082965.1). Lineage (NCBI taxonomy): Eukaryota > Metazoa > Chordata > Actinopteri > Cypriniformes > Cyprinidae > Carassius > Carassius carassius. Next base: position 31,410,899 of record NC_081765.1, read on the forward strand.
GCTCAACAGTGGAGTGCATTTTATTTTATTTTTTACATTGATTGACTGATTGATGAATTGATTTACTGAATTAAGTTTAAAGG